>NC_067406.1:29176282-29477179 GCF_009764475.1 Pristis pectinata | reverse complement strand
AAGCCACAGACTGACTAGCTACTGTGTGCATAGTTTCCCAGAATGTATTTGTAATATTTAAATTTGAGTGGGATCGAACTTTCACAGGCAGCTGGGAGCTCCGGGTTCACCTCTGCAGACTGAGCTAAGGTGAAGTGATCCCCCAATCTGTGTTTCGTTTCGTTTCCCCAGTGGTCAGAAACCGCATCATGAGCACCAAGTGCAGCACTCTAAATGGGAAGAAGTACTGCTGCTTCACCTAAGAGTGTTTCGATTCCTGGATGACAGGAAGTAAAGGGGTAAAAAGACAGCTGTTGCATAACATGCAGTTGCTCAAGAAAAGGGACTGGGTATTCTTGGAGTTGGAAGAGTTGGGCCATGATTGTCTTTTCAGAACCCTGAAAGGGAGTCATAGAGATTGAAAACAGGCCCTCATTGGCCCAACTCGTCCATGCCACCAAGGTGTCTTCCTGAGCTAGTCTCATTTGCCTTCATTTGGCCCATTTCCCTCTAAACCTTTCCTATCCATACACTTGTCCAAATGTCTTTTCAATGTTGTAATTGTGCCCACCTTTACCACTTCCTCTGGCAGCTCATTTCCTATACTCAACATCTTCTGTGTGAGGGAAGGATATCAGGTGGTAGCATCATGGTGTAGGTTTGTCAAATTGGGGAGAATGATCCACAATTTGGAGACTGATTAGGTGGAAGGTGATGACAAGGAGAACCTGATCCCTGTTCTGGTGTTCTGGATCGGGGGGCGGGGGGGCATGGGGGGAGATGAGAAGTCGTCCTGGAAATGGAACAGATGTGGTTGAGCTCCCCAACAACGATAGTGGAGAAGGCACTATGGTTGAGGAAAAAAGGAAGCAATGTTTCATTGTGAGAACAGATGGGATGAAGCCAGAGAAATAGGGACAATGGTATTCAATCCCTTCGGAGAATAGGTTGGAGGAAGTGTCATCAGGATAGCTCTGGGAGTTTGTGGGCTTGTTACGGAAAAGATCACTAACCTTCCCTCCGTGACACAGGTAGTGAAGTTGAGTTGGATGATCATATGAAAGTGAGAGCAGGATGGAAATGGGCAGCAAAGGTGATGAAGTTTTCAAGTTCTCTACAAGAGCAGAAACCATTGCCAATACAGAGATCAGTGTACAGGCAAAAGGGGTGAAGGAGAAGGCTTGAGTAGGCTGGAACAGGGAATGTTCCTTGCGTCTTACAGAGATGGGCATAGCTCAGATTCAGGCACACTTTCTTTTTGGAGAAAGTGGGACGAATTAAGAGTTGCTCAGTGTAAGAAGTTCAGCCAAGCGAAGGGCAGTGGTGGAAGTGGACTGATTGCATTTTATTTCCATATTTGTGTACATTTAAAGAAGGCTTATGTACTAGGAAGAGAGGCAGCAGGATACAAAATCCTCCAGACAAGAAGACCTGCTTTGAAAATGGTGCTTTGCGAGGCATCCCTGCTGGTTTGCCAAGAGCTATTGGAGTGAGGGTTTCATTGAGGGCATCCATTGCATTGCTTTGTGTGCTGAACAATGCCATTCGCAATCTTGTGGTGTTTGTTAACCATGAGCAATTTCTGTCGTTGCACGTACTCTAATAAGTAAATGTATGCTATTTGAAGAACTACTTGGATCTCGTAGTAGCAGCTAGGCCCCTTTAAATTCATTAGACAGTTTGAGGTGAGTTTGGAAGAGTGAAACTGAGGTGGGTGCAGGATTCCTGCTTCTCTGTTGTTGGTTTTTATGTTGGTGGAGATGTTACGCAAATAGAGGATTGTCAGATTCATTCCGGGGAGGGGGAGTCAGAACAGGGGATGATATTTCTTGGTCATAGTTTCCTTATCCTAGCTTAAGCTTTTTAAGCAACAGGAAACTATTATTAGATCATGTTTGTTTTCTTGAAAGTTAGAAAGTATAAATATACTCATCACTGTGTGTGAAGTGAAAAGACAATTGCAAAGTTAAACAATGTTTGTGGAGGTCATTCAAAATGCAAAAAAAATCTGCAAAACTTGATGCGCTCTTCCTCCCTTCTCACGGCTGGCAGTGCAGGAATCCACCAGGAAACCAAACCCGAGGCACCACCCTCCTGCTCCCATGCAGTTCGATACGCTTCATGTGTTGTACCACTATGTGAATAACGTAAAATCGATGGCTCTAGCAATTCCTGCAAGTTGTATAGGAACTGAGAAAGAGTAATAGTTAGAACTTGTGGTTAGTTGTTATATTGGGCAGGCTGCATGCTCTTTTGACCAAAGTTTTGGTTTTCAAACTGAATTTGGCAACTGGTTGGCAGTTGAAAGGTATCATTTGTGGTCTAAATGTCATTCAATATTTTTCATACATTTTGATTTTAATTTCAAAACTATGAAGTGAATTCAAGAAATGGACAAACTTGATAAAGTGTGCAATTGTAAGAAATTTTCAAGAACTAAAATTGAAGATTTTCTGCAACAGAATCTTACTGAGTTAAAATGATATAAGCTTACATTTGCAAGCTAATGAATCAAAATGTCCAGAATCATAGAACTTGTGTTCCGTGCGGTATTGTCTATGATGCTGCTGCAAGCAAATTTTTCATTGTACCTGTCCCTCATCATGTCTGTGCATATGACAATAAACTCGACTTGACACCAAGATAGGGCCCACCTTGTCCATGATGATTGTAATATCTGTCTATGCTATTCCCATTTCCCTGCATTAGGCCCATATCCCTTTTATTCCTTTTCTATCCAAGTACCTGGCCAAATGCTTAAGTATTTTAACAGTATCTGCCCTCATTACCTCTTCTGGCAGCTCATTCGGCATATTCACCACCCCCTGTGTGAGAAGCTTGCCTCTTAGATCTCCTTTGAATTACTCCCCTCTCACCTTAACCATGTGCTGTCTAGAATTGTAGCAGTCCACAACATTTTGGACACTTTGGGTATGTAGTACTTTGAAAAGTGCACTTGCTAATTGAAATTTTTGTTAGGAAGAGAGTAGAGTGTGTTATTTTATGTACAGAGTTGCTTCATTTGTTCAGTCTTGGTTTAGGCCTATTTGAATCATTAGAATTTTAGCTACCTACACTGCAGGAAAGAGGTGGCAACGTTGAGAGAGGTAGGGAGAGAATACAGATTCAACAAACATTATATGCTGCTTAATGGGTTAAGTTATGAACATGGGTTGCATCAACTTTTATTCCCCTGTGTTTTGGTTGATGGATGAACTTATCAGAATAGTTCAGCTTTCTCCCTAACTGTAATGTTTGTGCCTCTTTCAGGGCTGGCTAGGGATTGCTTTTTAAGTCGTAGGAGGTTGAGAGAAAATTATCTGCCTGGGGTTTGGCTTTAAAGCTGGAACAAAGTTAAAGTTTGAAGCGATTCAGAACATGGTAGTCTTTTATGATTTGTAATTTTTAACTATTTGCTCTTGCTCTGAATAGTAAATGAAGTAATTAAAGCAGAAAAGATAATTTCGGATTGCTTTTGTTTGGAGCTGGTTGGAGGGAACAGAGAGAGACTGGTTGTTGAACAGCAAGGCCTTGGGATACAAGTACATGGTTCCCTCAAAGTGGCAACGCAGATAGATGGTGGTGAAGAACGTGTATGGTATGCTTCATCGGCTGAGTATTGGAGTTGGGATGTCATGTTACTGTTGTACAAATCATTGGTTAGTTACATTTTGTAGTATTGTGTGCTGTTCTGGTTGCCTCACTCTCGGAAATGTGATTAAGTTAGAGGGTGCAGAAAAGATTCAGAAAGGAATATTGCGTGAACTGGAGGGCTTGAGTAATAAGGAGAGATTGCATAGGTTGGGACTGTTTTCCCTGAGCCAAAGGAGGCTGAGGCTATAAACCTTAGAGGTTTATAAAATCATCAGGGGCATAGATGCTCAGTCTTTTTCCCAGGGTAAGTAAGTCTAAAACTAGAGGACATAGATTTAAAATGAGAGGGGAAAGATTTAAAGGGGATCTGAGGGATAGGTTTTCCCCATACAGGTATATGGAACAAGCCTCCAGAGGAGGTAGTAGAGGCAGGTACAATTACAATGTTTAAAAGACTTTTAGACAGCTACATAGCGAGGAAAGGTTTGGCCAAACACAGGCAAATAGGATGGTATCTTGGTTGGCATGGACGAGTTGGGCCAAAGGGCCTGCCTCCATGATCTATAACTCTATGAAACTATGGAGAACATTTAGTTGCCTGTCATGTCTATAGGGTATTAACATTCGTTAAAGGTGGTCATTTCTCAGTTAACAGCAGTGATTGGTTTAACAATATTTCAAAGTTATGCCACACTTAAATGTACACTAGCATTCAAATGCACTACAAACATGAAGTGGGAATTGCTGTGTGTAAAGTACAATTCACTAACTTGATTGAAAATCAGAAAAATACAGATGCTGGAAATCTAAAATAATAAAATGCTGGAAACGTTCAGCAGCTCAGGCAAAATATGTAGGAGGTGAAACAGTTAAAACTCTTCATTAGAACCAAGAGAGCGAAATGTCGGTAGTGTAGCGGTTAGCGTAACGCTATTACAGCGCCAGTGATCCGGGCTTAATTCTGGCTGCTGTCTGTAAGGAGTTTGTATGTTCTCTCTGTGTCTGTGTGGGTTTCCTCCGGGTGCTCCAGTTTCCTCCCACATTCCAAAGTCATATGGGTTAGGAAGTTGTAGGCATGCTATGTTGGCACCGGAAGCGTGGCGACACTTGTGTGCTGCCCCTAGAACACACTATGCAAAAAGCTGCATTTCACTGTGTGTTTCGTTGTACATGTGACTAATAAAGATATCTAAATTTTACTTATCATTGAGTCATAATTGTACAGCATAGGAACGGGCACTTTCGCCCACCCCATCTATGCCAACTATTGTACTGACCGTTTAAGAGGATGTTGCCAGAACTGGAGGGCCTTAGTTGTAGGGAGAGGTTGGCCAGGCCAGGTCTTGCAGTGTAGGAGAATGAGAAGTGACCTTGTAGAGGTTTATAAAATCATGAGGGGCATAGATAAGGTGGATGGTTGTAGTCTTTTCCTCCGGGTAGGGGAGTACTAAACTAGGAGACATAGATCTAGGGTGAGAGGTGAAACATTTAAAATGGAATTAAGGACAACTTTCACGCAGAAGGTGGTGAGTATATGGAATGATCTGCCACAAGAAGTGGTTGAGGCAGGTGCAATAGTATAGTTTAAGAAGCACTTGGATAGGTACATGGAGGGGCAGGGCTTAGAGGGATATGGGCCGAATGCAAGAAATTGGGACTAGATGGGTGGACACCATGGACTCGTTGGGCCGAAGGGCCTGTATCCATGCTGTAGTACTCTATGACTCTATCATGTCTCTCTATACTAATCATACTTGCTTGCAAAAACCTGTACAGATGCCTCTGAAATGTTACTGCTCCGCCTCCACAATTCCTCTGGCACTCAATATAGATACCAACTAGAGAAACAAAGGACTGCAGATGCTAACTACTCTTTGTGTGGAAAAATTTATGCTTCAGATCCCCTTTAACCACCTCCCAAAAATAGATAGTCTATTTACTTTATCTGTGCCCCTCATAATTTTATAAACCTCCTAAGGTCACTGCTCAGCTTCCTTTTGCTCTGGGGAAAATAGTCCCAGCCTATCCAATCTGGACTTGTACCTCAAGCCTTCCAGTCCAGGGAACATTTCTATGAATCTTTTTTGCACCCTCTCTAGCTTAGTCACAATTTACCTGTCGTGTTGCG
Organism: Pristis pectinata; assembly: GCF_009764475.1. Lineage (NCBI taxonomy): Eukaryota > Metazoa > Chordata > Chondrichthyes > Rhinopristiformes > Pristidae > Pristis > Pristis pectinata. The sequence continues at coordinate 29,471,478 of NC_067406.1, read as the reverse complement.
ACCAGAACTTCACACAGTACTCCCAAGTGCGGCCTAACCAACCTTTTGTACGACTGTGACGTGATGTCCTGACTCTTGTACTCAGTTCCTCGGCTAGTGAAGGCAAGTGCGCTGTCCGCTCTCTTCATCACCCTGTATACCTGTATTACCTATGAACTTGTATCTCTCAGTCTCTCTGTACTACAGCACTCTCCAGGGCCCTGCCATTCACTGTGTACATCTGCTTGGTTTAACTTCCCAAAATGTACCACTTTGTACTTATCTGAGTTAAATACCATCTGCCATTCCTTTGCCCACTTTCCCAGTTGATGAATGTTTGTTGTAACTTTAAACCACTTTCTTCACTGTCCTCTATACTACCAATTTTGGTGTCATCTGCGAACTGACTAATCATGTCACTTACATTCTCTTCCAAATCCTATATGTATATGTCAAACAAGAGGACCCAGCACCGATCCCTGCGGCACACCACTGGCCATAGGCCAGTGAAATCTGAAAAATACCTCTCTACTGTCCCTTTCTGCCTTCAACCACCAAGCCAATTTTGTATCCCATTGGCTAGCTCCCCCTGCTTCCCATCTGTTCTCGCCTCTGGGCCAGCCTACAATGCAGGACCTTGTCAAAGGCCTCTTTGTCTTAAAATTTAAAGTAACTCTGAGCACAGAGATCTTTTTAATCTTTTGCTAGCATTTTACAAAGGGTCTTCAACCTGAAACGTTATCTTTCCACAGGTGCTGCCTGACCTACTGAGTGTTTCCATCACTTTGGTTTTTGTTATTAGATTGCTTGCAGTTCTAGTTGAAATCAATGGAAACTGAAAATAGGGCATATTGCAAAGAGTAGTTGGTACTGTAAAATGAAGTGACAGGTTCAGGTTGAATATTCAAAAATGTCAGGAGAAAACCTGAAAAAGGCTGCACTCTTGAAACACAATAACTTGATTTTTTGGTTTGCAGGTTCTAACTAACTTGCTATACGTTTCTGGTATTTACTGGTTTTTTTTCTATTCTAATATGGGATTAACTGTTCAGTTGTTTGTTGTGTTCTGCTTTGTTTCCATAATACTTTGTTTAAAAGGCCCTTAACAGGAAACTAAAGATTAAAGGCTACAGGGTTTGTTTTCAGGAAAAAAGAGTGCTTGATTTGATTAGAAATGTGAACTGTTGAAATCTTGAAACAATATAAACTCCATTTCAAAAAGAAGTTGAGTCTGTTTTTGTTTGAAGAATGTAATTTTTGAAACCTTTCCAAAAATATTTTTGCTTTAAAAAAATATAGAGAAATCCCCTTCCTACCGCTATCTTGAATTGTATGTGCTTGGGTAGAAAGATTGATTAAGAAGTGGGTAGAGAGAGAGGGCAAAATGAATTGATGTGTGGCAATTAATTGATGTCCAATTTTGCTTTGAGACCTCTGGATAATGTGAATGCAAGTAGGAAGGGTGAACGAGGTGTGGGAAGAGTTGTTGGAATGAATGGATTGTAGAAGAGTGTGCAAAATAATGCTCTGATCACACAGTCATTAAAATTGCACTACAAGTTGCACTATACATGATCAGAGTTTTTTTTTGCAATTTGCAACTGACTTATTGGGTTTCATGGTGCTTGCATTTGCAGTTTGATAATGAAAATGTGAACAATAAGCCAAGCTGATCAAAATACTCTGTAGAGCATACAGTATTTGATATTGTCACTCGAATTATTAGCTTGGATTATGTGAAGCCTCCTTTGAATGTCTAATTTTGTGAGGTATGATTTGTGGGAGTTCTAGTAAACCTATGCTGTGTTGATATTGAGATGAGGGAATGAGATTCCATGATGAGTTTCATGAATTTGGGTGAAGCTCTAATGAGAATATTTTCCTGACTCTCAGGAATTGGGCATCTCGGTGTAAAGAAGCTGTACTTTTTTTCTAAGAATAGCACCCTCTCCCCATGTTGAATGCCAGTTCTCTAGTGGGATCCCGGGGTGGAAAATTAGTGAATTTGAGGATTACTGATAGATGATTATGTGCAGTGCTGGGGGAGAGCTTGACATTTGCCATCATGGTGTCACTGCATCCTGTGTGCTCATCCTGCAAAGGAACTGTAAAGAGGTACTTCTTTCTTTTAAAAACAAAATGCCTGCTGAGTGGTGCCAATGTAATTTTAAACTTGACTTCAACAGTGCCTCACACATTTTCTCGCAGAGCAATTGCCATCTCTTCACGCAGAGTCAGGTCTTTTTGGCTGTTGTCTTCCTGTATATCATGTTTGGCTCTTGGTGGCTTTTATGCAGCCTTGGTCATCTATTATGTTACTACTACTATGTAAAGTAAAGGATAAAATACAACTTATTCTGTTTCTGTGAGGGGAAAAGTGGAAAAAAAAATGTGGTTAATAAAACAACAATTTAAATTTAGCACTTTGGCCATGCTGGAAACTATAATTCCTGCCTGGTATATTTGTGTACTCTTTCAGCATTTTCTTCATACAAGTGTAGAATTCTTAAATTTGGTTTTCAAGATGAATGTTAAGCAGTTGTCAAACAGAGTGAGAGAACGATTTGGTGAGTATAAAGCCAGCAAGGCCACTGTGATGAAGGAGCACTCATCATATTGGAACCAGATATCTGATAAGCATGCAGCAAGACATTCCTTTGATGAAATCATGAATAAGAATAGTCATGTATGAGGGTCAGTGGACACTTCTGAGAGTAGTGCAGAAGAGCAAGATGTGCTGAAAAAGGAAATGCAGTACTAAGTGCCCAGTGGAACATAATGTACAGTAAGAACATTAATGAATGTGGAAAGATATCAAGATTGCAAGAGAAGGATGCAGTAAATTTGCCCAGGAGTGATAAGAATGACGACAAAGTAAGACTGATTAGTGAGGTAGTAGCTGTGAATTGGGCTAGGGAACATCTGGGAGAGGTGGTGGGGGAACCAGTTTTTATGCAAATTAAAGAAAATGCAATGCCTGGAAACAGTAATTTTTGAACAGCATCTTAAACTATTCAGTACAAGGATTATTAGGGAAAATGTTTTAAACAGGCACTAATTCTGGTCTTTTTAGGAGTTGGGGAGGAATGCAGGACTTTTGCAATTATGTCAGAAAATCTGTATGACTATTGAAAGAGTGAAGATCAATTCATGGTCATCAAAGTTATCAGAATTTTGTGTGATAACTGGAAAATAGTTCAGACTCTATTTGGGGCTAGTTAGGAAGGGAAACATAACATTCTTAGTCAGGTTGTACTATATGTAACTCCAGTCCCACATCTGTGGGATGACCCTAACTGGCCTTTGAAGCAGCCCAGCATGTAATTCAGTTGTATCAAACCACGACAGACCATGTTGCCTAAAGAGGTTTATGGATAAGGTCATCCACAACACACTCAGGATGGCTAGAGTTGAACAATACCAGCCAGTCTTGCCAATAACACCTACATCCCAAGAGTGATTAATGTTATGTGCAAAGTTCTAAATTTAGCTTTGTAGTTGCAGGATAAAAATGGAGGTAATTTCCAGTAATTATGATGCTAGTTTACATGTATGCATTATCAATCCTATAATTTAGCTATAGTAGTTTGTCTGAACTGACCCCTCCAGTCTTCTTTAAAAGAAAACAGATAAAGTGGGATGTGCGCAACAGGTCATTTAGCATCTTAAGCAGGGCTAATGCTTCAGTTGTAAAATTAGAACTCATTTCCCATCTGAAACGTTAGTCTTTTTCTTTCTGGTGTTGACTGACATCCTGAGCTCTCAGGATTTCAGTTTGCGCCAAAGTTTTAATTTTCATAGACCTTTTTTTAATCCCTTTTAAACTTTGATGCAGGAAGTGCTAATTTAATCAAAATAAACTGGATGCCATATTTGTATCAATATTAGCTATTACACCAGTCTTATTGACTAGCTGTTGTGGCTAACTGTTTTAGATAATACCTTTTGCATATCATGTTACTCAGGCGCCTGAGCAATGTGTTTGCTTTTCACGTTTAGATCTTCTCAACTAGAGTAGGGTTATGTTAATATTTATGTACTATTTAGGAATGAGTATAACAATAAGAACAGTATTTATAATGATTTTTTGTAGGTTGTACCAGTCATTGCGTATAGTTACGTATTGACCATCTTTATTGGAAGATGTTTTGTTAGTAGCTCAATCCTTGTTACTTAACAGACAGTCTTGTCAACAACACTTGCATCCAAAGAATGATAAACATTAAATTTAAACTTTGTAGTTGCTGAGAAAAAATGGATGTAATTTCCAACAAATTTTGTTATGCAAGTTTGCATGAATATGCTATCACCTATGTAACATAGCAATAACACAAAAGAGCCTGCAGACCACATTATTGATGAAGGTGCGCCAGTACAGAAATTTTAAGTGCGAGCTAATAGAGAATGGTGTTCTCTCAGTAAAGCGGTGGTGATGTTAGGCAGTAGACTTGGCAGATATGTTGACAGGCATTGAGTAATAGGAGAGGACATGTCATTTACTGCATATGTGGAATAAATGAGGATATTTCTGAGAATGATATCGACACAGGACACAACAGAGAAATGTGAACATTGGTGAAAAGGGGATGGTATCGTAGCTAGCAGTAGGGCTGAGATACTGGTGACTTTATTCAAGCCTTCAACCACTGACGAGGTCTCTCACGAGATATTCTAAAAGTTCTGAAAATACATTTTAATCCAGTCCCTTTTGGAAATTTTCAGGAAGTACAAGTTTAGTGCACATATCCAGGAATCAAGGGAAATGGTAAGTGTAGTGACACTCAGACCCTGGCTATTGGCTGCATGTGGCTCTTCAAGACCTCTAATCTTTGTATTAGAATATGAAATTTTATTGTACTGGAAGATAATTATGCATTTCCCATTATACTCTTTTAGAAATTAGAGAGACAGAGTATATAGATAATATAGAAATCATTGATATAAGCAAGAACCAGTCTTCAATCTAATTCCATTAAATGTATTAATACTTAGAGACAGTAATCGGTTTTGAAATCAGAAGGTTCGGTTGTTTAAACAAAGACCACTCTCTATTGAAACAACAGCTGTGATGTTACACTTCAGGCAGCCACTTGACACAAGTGGTCTGCAAACTGATCACCATATTTATACAGACAATGATTGGTTCCTCAATGTGTATATGCATTTTGATATATTAGTTCAAAATGGGGACACAGCAAATGTGACATGACTACAAGGCATTCTTATTTGGTGAAAGTTTGAGAGGATTTGGTTGTATCTAGAATTGTATATTCAATATGATTGTATGCACTTTGGTGGGCTGGAGCATGGGACATACAGTATCCATGTACCTCTTGGTTAATATGATTGTGAATGTGACTTCAGAGTAATATACCTGTGCATACTACTGGGTTAGCAAATACATTGTCAGGTTGAAAATGTTGACTGAGTGGAACATTTTTCAGACCTTTTAATCTGGATGTTGTGAGGCCAGGCAAATGAGAGAATTCATGAAAAAAAACCTAGATCCCACGTTTAATGGAGCATGTAGATAGCCACCAATAAAGAGGTGGCACTGGAAATTGGAATAGAGTTTTGTATGTGCAAGGTCCTGTGATGAAGGTGGGAAGTGCCCAGAGGAAGAGTGATGGTGACATGGTTATCTTCGCAGTGAATTTTCACGTATTCTGAAAATGGGGTCACTAAGAAACTAGTAGTCCTCATGAGTATCAAAGGCAGGTATGCTGCAGTTCATGTGTAAACAGGCCTTGCTAAATATCCAATCAAAAGAAATGTGAACACTGGGCTTAAAGGTGGGCTAAGTGACTAAAATCAAGACCTTCCTCGGAAGAGGTGGCCAAGAAATTTGGCAATGGTTGTGTGCCAGAAGAAGTTATTTAAAAATATTGAGTGATGTAGAGCAAAGGTTATGGTGAAATCCCATGATGGTGAATGGTAAAATGATATTCCCACAAGTAGGGGTTGTGTTTGTGGCATGTTGGCCATGTCCTGGAAGAATACATCTTTTGACGCGTTAAGAAAATAACGTTTTGTTTTGAAACCCAGTGCTTTGTAGTTCTGACTGTTTGCGAGTCTGCCAGCAAGAGTTGTACATATTTACTTAGTTGTGGGGATGCAAGTCAAGCTAATGCTGCAGTACAATGGCAGTGAAATACTTGGGCAGAAGGTGTTCATTAGAAGTGTCTGAGGAGGCACCACCAGATGGAAGAGGAAAAATAAGAGGCATGTTATCAAACGAGCGATAGTTTTGGTTAGGATGAGTTGTCTTGGAGTGATGAACAAGCTGTTGTGAGCAATTTGAGTCCAGGGTATAGTGGAAACAGCAATCTTGCTTTCTTGGAGCGAAGGAGCAATTGGTTCAAATGCACTTGACATCAAAGCAACATTTGAGCTGGAGTGACATTAGGAGCTCTGGTAGCATGGAAGTCAATAGGTATCAAGGGGAGTTGGACCTCGCAAAAACAATAGGCATGCACGTTGGAGGTCAATCATCCCCACCCGAGGACATCGCTATAAGAGCTCCTCAAGGCAATGTCCTAGACTAAACCATCTTCAGCTCTTCATCAATGACATTTCTTCCATCATATGTTTGGGGGTGAGGATGTTTACTGATGAATTCCACAATGTACGATTCAATTTGCCACTCCTGAGCAAATGAAGTTGACCGTAGCTGCATGCAGGAAGATCTAGACAACATTCATGCATGGGCTGATAAGTGGCAAGTAACACTTGCACCCAGAAAATTTCCAGGTATTGACCATCTCCAACCAGAGTGAGTCTAACCACTTATCCTTCACATTTAATGGCATTAGTATTGTTAAGTTCCCCCATCGATATTCTTGGTGTCATATTTGACTAGATACTTGGCTTGATCTGCAACATGAGTACTGTACTTTACCTCTTGATACCTCAAAACCTTTCCACCATCTATAAGGTGCAAGTCAGAAGTGTAATGGAATATATTTGCAACAACACGATCCAAGATAAAGCAACTGGTTTAATTGGTACCCTATGCACCAGAACTGGCTTACAGAAGCTGCAGTGTACTATCTATAAAATTGACTGCAGTTGTTCATTTACGCTACAACGACAGCTCCTCCCCAAGCCTTCTACCTCTATACCTTATTACCAAAAATAACAAGGATTTTGGCTGCAGGAGAACACCACCATCTGCGGTGATTTGTTTCCAAGTTGCACACCATCCTGAAATAAATCACCACTCCTTCATGATTGTCGAGTCCAAATCCTGGAATACCCTCCATGGCAGCATCATGGGATACCCCTCCAGAAGGACTGCAGTAATGCAGCACAACCTCCCCATGGGAGCATATGCTGGCCTTGCCAGCGAAAGCAAAATTAAAAAATGAACAAGTCTGTCATTTACCTAAACAACAAGCAGAATCCTGTTCACCAGAGCATTGAGACAACAACTGTGCCTGGGTAAGGGCAATACAAAGGACTATAGGTGAAGTGGGAAGTTGAGCATGGGTTACTGAAGCTCTGTCTGGCATGGATTATATTGATGTGTAAGGTGGGACTGCATGTTTTTCCAAAGAAGTGTGCTCACTGTCTGCTAGATGGCTGTTGTTTCCAGAGTTACTGAATGGGTTGAATCAAGCTCATATTAGGCTGCATATCTTGAAAGAGTGTTGTACTGGGCTTTGAAGGCAGTTCACGAGTTACAGCAATCCCATTGAGAGAGATTACCCTCAGTCTGGGTTTACTGCCTTCTATAAATTTGCAGAAGACACCACTGTTGTGGGTAAAACCTCAGATGACTATGAGGAGGTGCATAGGAGTGAGATAGTTTGGTTGGCTGAGTGGTGTTGCAACGACAAACTTGCACTCAATGTCAGCAAGGCCAAGGAACTGATTGTGGACTTCAGGAAGGGGAAGTCGGGAGAACACACACCAGTCCTCATTGAGGGGTCAGTGGTGGGGAAAGGTGAGCAGCTTCAAGTTCCTTGATGTCAGCATCTCGGAGGATCTATGCTGAGCCCAACATATTGATGCAATCACGAAGAAGGCACGCCAGCAGCTCTACGCTGTTAGAAGTTTGAGGAGATTTGGTATGCCACCAAAGACTCTTACAAATTTCTATAGATGCACGGTGGAGAGCATTCTGGTTGCATCACAACAGGTAATGCACAGGACCACAAGGGGCTGCAGAGGGTTGTAGACTCAGCTAGCTCCATCATGGGCCCTCTTGTTACTACCATCGGGAGGGAGGTACAGGAGCCTGGAGATCCACACTCAATGATTTAGGAACGACTCCTTCCCCTCCACCATCAGATTTCTGAACAGTCCATGAACACTGCTTTGTTGCTCCTTTTTCTTTGCACTATTTATTTTGTAGTAATTTTACGTCATTGCACTGCACTGCCGCTGCAAAACAACAGATTTCACGACGTACAAGTTAGTGATAATAAACTCGATTCTGATTCTTATGTTGGCTCTGTACAATGTGGCGGGAAGGCTGAAAATGGTTCTGAAGTGTGAGAACTGGAAGTAATCCAGAGGCATGGGGGAAAGGTACTTTCTACCTTCAAGTAACTTTCTACCTTCAGAATGGGAAAGTAAAGGGAATAGATTCTGTGGGTAGGCAAAATTGAAGTCACGGTCCAAGGCAAAGTGAGTGCAGAAACATGAAAATGGAGAGCATTACAAAGCATTTAATTTAAAAATTAATGTTGAGTTTATTGTAATTGCTGAATATATTGGAACCAATGTGTTATTGTAATAGCTGTAGTAATGATCAAATATTATAAGCCCATGTTAAGTTTAGTCTCGTAATCAAAGTTTAAAAAAATGTTATTTTGTATTTATGGTAGTTTATGGATAAGACAACAATTGTAGTATGAGTTGTTATGATTAGTATGTCTGAACTTAATTGGGAAAGTGATCTGGAGGAATTATCTGTTCCTGGAATGGTTACTGCAGAGATGTTAGGTGTAGCCCTTCACACAAAAAAAATTGTAGTCTAAAGACCTAAAATGAGTAAATGTGTTTACTTGCAAAACTCTTTTTGTGTAATATGTATTTGTATGTGAATATTTTGTAAATGGTTAATTGTATGCAGGCAAATAGGATTAGTGTGGTTGGGCAAAATATTTAGGATGGACAGGGTGGGCTGACCCACTTCTGTTCTGTAGAACCCTGACTATATGATGCTATAATTTTGCATATGTATAGTTGCATCTTTTAATTAAATGTGTTTATGTAGTTGGTGGTTTGCATGGGTTTGTTACTTTTATAAGGGTAATGATGTAGCATTAGTAGTGAATGTACTGTTAGGAACTGTGACCCCAATGTGATATGACTTTTAATACTTGTATTAGCCACTGCTATTAGTTGAATGTTCACTGACTTTCAATGAATGATATTTCGGTGGCTCTATCCTTATTACATGTCTTAATTGAACTGTAAAACAAGAGTGTAAAGACACAACAATTTGTATAATATCAAAGTAAGTTCAAAAGATTCTGACAATCAACATCGTTGTACACATGGTTAGCTCAAATTGATTTCAATACCTATCAGTTGTTTTAGTGCCTGCCTGCTATTTTGCAAAGGGAAGAACACACATAGATCAAAAGTACTTAAGAACAGGTATGGGAATTTATCCCCTTGAACCTTTTTAACACTACTTGATAAGATCATATCTGATCTGTGACCTAATTCCATACATGCCTTTTCGCTTTTCCCTGAATAACTTTGGTTAACAGAACTTTTTTTGATCTTAGAATTAAATTTAACATGACTTTGCAAGATTGGCAAACTTCTATCATTGTATGTGTGTAGAAGCGTTTCCTAACTTAAGGGAATGGCTCTGATTTATTTTGACCACACAATCCTCAACCGGTTCTCCTAATAACATTGAAACTTTAATTAAATCACCCTTCAACCTTTTAAGTTCTTCATAATACAATCATAGTTTGTATAATTTCATTTTGGAGTTTAAGCCTTGGAATCCTGTTTCTATTCTGCACTCCCTCAAAGGCAAATATCCTTCCCAAGATGTGATGCATTGAACTACTGTTGGTACTTTGTGTGGTCTAACCAAGAGCTTTGTGTAGCTAGAGCATAACCTGTATCCCCTTGTACTCCAATCCTCATGATCATTGGGCTAACATTCCATTTTTATTGCAATTTTGCACTTGTTCGTGATGTTTCAATAATCCATATACATGGGAACCCAAGTGGCTTTGGACCTCTATTGCTTCTAGCTTTTTCAGTACTTAGAAAATAGTTTTTAGGTTTGAAGTGGATGATTCCACATCTCCCTTGTTGAAAATCATTCCCCACAAATAATTTGTTGACAATTATTGCAACTTATTGCATTCATCTATTGCTCACAGTGCTGCCTATCTTTACGTTGTTGATAAACTTGAAAATGTGACAGTGTGTTTGCAACATTGATCCTTGGATACTGTTAGTCATATCCTGTCAATTTAAGTGTGTCCTGTTATCCCTACAATGTCACCTGCCCATCAGTCTGTTTCCTGGACAGGCCAAACATTTTCTTCCATTTCCATAAACTTCAGCTATAGCTAACTGTTGCTGATAATGAACTTTATTAACAGTACCTTGGTCCATATAAGTAACATCCATGGATGTTCTGTGCCCGTCATTATAGTCATCAACTCGAGCAAAATTCTGTCAGGATTGTCAGGTATGACGTACTCTTTTTAGAAATTCATGTTGGTTCTCTCTGATCAAATTTAAATTGCCAAGGTGTTAAGTCACTCTATCCTTAATTATAGACTCTAGTAAATTCCTGACAACAGATGTTTGGCTAACTGGTCTCTAATTCCCTCACTTCCTTCTCTCACTTTCTTATAAATATAAAACACTTTTGGTCTTCCCAGGGGACTCTACAGCCAGTGGATTACATTGAGGTGCACTTGCCATATGTCAACATAACAGCTAATTTGTGTGTGGCAAGTTCTCACTTATAACAAATAAACAAATGGCCAGTCTCTTGGTGGTGTGGTTGAGGGAGGACTGTGGACAAGAACAATAAGAGAACTCTCTGTTCTTTTTAATTCATTCATATAATTTGGTTGTCATTGACAAGTCCATCAATTATTTTCCATCACCAACTGTTCTCGAGAAGGTGAGGTCCCATTTTGAAATGATCCAGCCAAATGTGCTGGTGATACTTTCTCAGTGCATAGGAGTCTTGATTTAATTGAGTGGTGTGCGAGGCCAATTTAGAGGGCATTTAACAAACTATCTGGGTTGAGAGTCACAAGTCGGACAGAACAGCAGATTTCCTTCTCTAGATGTTTTTTATTTGACAATCTGGTAGTTCCATGGCATCATCACTGAGACGACTTATTCCAGAGTTAATAAAACTAATTTACTGCTCTGATGGAATTTGAACTTCTCGCTAGATCATTAAACAACACCTTTGTATTACTACTCAGCTCTACCACCATACCCCCTACATTGCCTGCAAATTTACTTGTTCTCAAATTGTTTATCAATGGATTGTTCTGCTTTATGAAGTCATCTGGATAAAAGGATCAAAATATCTTGTGTGGTGGTATCTTGTACTGTATTTTAGACATGGATAACTTCACACTTGCAGCTTGTTGAGGCTGAAAATAATCTGATGATCCATTTGCTTAATCTCACACTGCACTGTCTGTGAAAATGCATATTGTACTTTGTGTGAAATGTGTGCAGCCAGAGACTTGTTGCAGGTTTAGTGGCATTTATCAGTCTGAGAACTGAAATGAGATGACTTTGTTCAGGACAGTGGCCTGCTTGTCCACAATGATGTGAATATTCTTGTGCTCACCTGACCTTAAAATCACCTGCTAGATGAATCGGACAAAAATAAGAATTTGGTTTAGTTGCAATTTTCTTGGGTAGACAGAAGTACAGATATTTTCTACTGTTATATCTGAACAAGCTCATAGAAAACAAATTGTTTTACAAATTCAATCCTTCTCTCCATCCAAAATGAATAATACTCACTGCTGCTTTCTTTGTGTCCTATCTGTAAAAAGCAAGATTACTTTATTCAGTAACTTTTGAAAATCTTTGAACAATCTGTAACACAACTGACATTTTGCTTAATAATAGCCGACAAAATTTGTATTGAGCTATGCTGGTCTATCCTCCTAGTGACTCACGAGTCTTTAGTGACTCACTAACCTTAGTAATTGGGATAAAATTAGCCCATCATTGTATTGTGTAAGTGGTTCTCAACAGGATGCTGAATAAAAGAACCTTCACCCACACAAGGCGGTTTCGCTGTTTTCTTAGGGAGCAGTGATTGATGGAAAACTTGCAATGAGTCTTTTATTTTTATGGCATTTGCTCACAGACCAAAGGTATTGAAACCTTATTGTGTTTCAGTTCCTGTTGTTGGTATTTTTTTAAACTGTGGCTCATTTGACCTTGAGACAGTAATGCATATCCGGGCTCTGTAAATATCATCTGAATTAATTTTATAGATTATAAATTTAATTAATAATTCCTGTCCTTGTTTTTAACTTTCCTTTTGGTTATCCTGTTTTATTTTCCAATGGGAGCTTTTTGTCCAGAGGCAGGCATTTTGCCATTTGATGTGAGACTGAATCAAGTTCAGCTGTTTACCTCTGCACACCACAACAGGCATCATGATGGAATGATAATAGGTGGTAGTTTTGGTTCACTTCTTTTCGTTGTTCCTTCCCAATCCTTTCATCTTAGGTATAAGCAGCTGGGATCAAGTGAATCCCTTGAGTACAAGGGACATTGATGTACACTTGAGAAGGGGGTCGGGGGGGGTGGGGGGGGGTGAAGAGGGCCGTATGAGATGTCCACGGCAGAAAAGGTAAAAGAGAGTCCTGAGGGAATTTGTGGCGACATTGGGAGCAAAGGGGTAACTAGAAGACCATGGATCCCCTTGGGGATCAGTGTAGTCCTCTATCTGTGGAGCTGTCAGAGTTGGGTGAGGTCTTAGATGAATACTTCTCGTCTGTATTTACCATCGTGAAAGGTGGGGAATTTGGGGAAGCGAACTGATTTTCTGAAACTGTTCAGTGTTAGTAAGAGGAGGCATTGGCAGTCTTGAAATGCACAGAGCTGGATGAATCCCTGGGGTCTGGCCAGCAGTATCCTCGGATGTTTTGGGGGGAGTGCTGTAGGTTGCTGCAGCCATGGCAGGGTTTTTTTTTTATCTTCCTTGGTCAGGGCTAAGGTGCAGGAAGACTGGAGGGTGGCTGGCATTGTACCTTTATTTAGGAAGGGCTGCAGGGACAAGCCAGGGAACCACAAGCCAGTGAGCTTGGCATCAGTGGTGGGAAAGTTGCTGGAAGGGAATTCCGAGAGACAGGATCTGTCTGTATTTGGATTTGCAGGTGGCACCAGGGTTGGTGTTGTGTACCGTGGGGAGGATTGTCTGGGGTTGTGGCTGAGTCTGGATGGGATGGGATGGGCGAGATTTTCACAATGGGTGGCAGGGACCTGGGGGTGTAGGTTCGCAGTTCCCTAGGGTTGGCAACAAGGGTGGACGTGGTGGTGGGAAGGGGTGTCTTCATCAGTCGGGGCATTGAGCACGAGAATTGCAATGTCATGTTATAACTGTACAAGACATTGGTGAGAATTCAGCACCTGGAATATTGTGTGCAGTCCTGCTTCCATCCTTAGGAAGGATGTGATTAGGAAGGTGCAGAAAAGACTCAAGGACGTTGCTGGGACTGTAGGGCGTGAGTTATAAGGAGAGATTCGATAGGCTGGGACTGTTACCCTGAAGCATAAGAGGCTGAGGGATGACCTTAGGGTAGATTAATCAATCTTTTTCCCAGGATAGGGGAGTCTAAAGGGCATAGGTTTAAGGTGAGAGGGGAAAGCGGATCTGAAGGGCAAGTTTTTTTTGTACCGTGTGCAGTACATAGGAGCTGCCAGAGGAAGTGGTAAAGGCAGGTACAGTTGCACTGTTTAAAAGACATGGATGGTTATGTGATTAGGAAAGATATAAAGGTTTATGGGTCAAATGCAGGCAAATGGGCCTAGCTCAGGAAGGCACTTTGGTTGGCATGGACAAGTTGGGCAGAAGTGCCTATTTCTGTGCTGTACAACTCTGATTCTATGACTGTATACTTGTTCTGTATAACTGAATAACTAAGAATGTATAACTAAGTGGTTGAACCAAGGAGTGCACTAGTTTGGATCACATTATTTAGTGTAATTAACAATGTAGCTATTAGATGATATAGCTCAGTTCTGCAGTACATTTTTATATCCATATCATGTTTAGTTTGGACTTTGATCTTTATTCTGATATGCAACTGGTTTATATGTAAACCGTAGATATTAGCATTTGATTGTAAAGTTAGTGAGGATGGTCCACAGAATTGTTTGAAGAGGATAGTAGTAAACTAATACAGTCAGCAATAACTGTGTACATTTAATGCAGTGCCTTTGATATGGAATAATGCCCAGCTGTCTTACAATGTGTAGAAGAAAAGTGAAGAAGTAAATAACTAACAGAATGGGCATTAGGCTTGAAAGAGATGACCTTCTCAAGAGTAACTAAAAACTTGGTTTAGAGAGGGCTTGCATGGAAGTGGAAGGATTTTGGGTGGGAGGTCCACGGCCGATAGTTCTGCTGTTAATCTGAGAGCAGACAGAAAAAAAAGATGCTCTGCAGTCGCAAGTCTTAATTTTTCTAGAACAAAGAAAAATATGTCATTTACTTTCCAGTGGTTTTGCAGACTTTGAGTAAATCATCTGGGCTTCATATTTTTGTTCTTCACATTCTGTTCCAGTGCCAATCAAACTATTTTGCTAGTTTTGTTTATGACACCACTTCAAAACTGTGGCAATTTTGAAGGTTTGCCTTTTCATAATTCAATAATCTTTTAACAAATGGAGGATGAACATTTTTCAAAGAATTACCCACTGTGTGCAGCTGATCTGTCTTGATCTGGTGACTGTGTGTGTGACTAACAAATTGATGATAAACTCCTTATTTAAGCTGCCTTCTAATTTTTCTGCTGCACCTTTCTTTTCATATGTTTTAAAGGGATTTCCAATATTTTATCTGAGATGTGTGCTCCAATCTTTTCCATCGGAAAGAACACTTTTTGAAATGTGCCTCCATGCCATGAGAGCATGTTGTGATGCCCTGAGGCAGTGAAATGAACTTTATATGTGTATTGCCTCTTCTCTCACCAACCACCACCACCCCCACTCCCTTAACCATCATAATAAAAACATTTAAATTCTGTACAGCAGATTTGAGGATAAAAGTGCAATGATTGTTTGGATTTCCATCTTTTTGCTCTTCATGCACCCACTGGTGATTCAGAGATCTTGCGATAAATGTGTGCCAAAACTGACAAGGTATAACATCAGAATGGGTTCTTTTTCCACTGCGTCTTGCATTAAAAGCTTCTTCATTGGGGAAAGGTGTAAGAGTTAAGCCTGTGTACTTCATAACAAGGAGAAAGGGAATAGTTATTCTAAAATCAGCCTTTAGTATCTCAGATTATTTTTTTTTGGAGGTTTGTACCTTTTCAAGTACCAAGGAGCAAAGTAATTGATTTTGTGAATGGAGAAACAAAAAATGGGCATCCCTTTTCTGGCCCCAAACTTAAATCACCATGCTTTACTGTACTTACACACTTCATGTAAGCAGTACAAATCCTGAGAGAACCAAAGGCTCAAGGGCAGTTAAGTGGTGACTGCTGGGATATGAGGAAAACTCTGTGAACGTAACAGAGTAAGGAATCTTGTTTCTGTCATTTAAAGTTTTACTTGGATGAAACTCAGAGCAGTGAATTTGCTGAGGCCCAGAAGAGTGAGAGTGGCCTGGGGTAGGATGAATGTGAATAGGGTTGGTGAGAAGAAAAGGTCACGTTGCACATTATACGTGACAGGATGCTGTAAGGTCTGTTCCCTTTACTAAGTCCTCCAGCAAACCATTATGGGAGGCAAACATTAAAATAAATAATCAGGACAGGCAGCATTAGTGGAGACAGAAGCAGAGATGATGTTCCAGAGCAAGGACCCTTCATTGGAACTGGAAGAAATACAAAGAAAGTTGGTCTTCGTTTTCTGATCTTGATCAAGGGTCTTTGACTATTAGTGATGGCCAGCTACTGTTGTAATAGATGGTCTCTTTGGAATTAAACTTTACATTCCTGGAATATGCTCTCTATTTTTTTTAATCCTTTAATCATCTTCACTCAAATATTTGTGCTTCCAGCAAAGCTTTGATCTTGACAGTATAGCGCTTGACTTGTTGCCTCAAGTTGTTACGTTCGTGGTTTATATGATCTGCATCGTTTTGATCAAGGCAACAACTTGTTTTATTAATTATTTGTTTCTTTTTTTGGCTTGCGTGTGTTATTTTTCTGAGCAGTTGTGTACTGATAACTTCAGCATGTTATGAATGTGGAGGCCTTTTTTTTGGCTTCTAATTCATTTCTTGGGAATTCCAGCTGGAAATGCTTTTTCCTCTTTTGGGTTCTGTGTTTTGATGGAGCCAAAAACATTGTTTAACATCCGAAAGGAAAGGCAACTTGCTGTGCACTTATGTTTTATTAAGGGCAAACTGCAAATGTTGGCAATTGTAAATAATAGAATATGCTGGAGGTGTGCTGTGAGTGTAAGGTGAAGTGATGGATCATCCCATTTTCAGGGACCTTTACTTCACTACAACGAGCTAACCAGAATTGTTAGTTATATTAGAGCATGGAGCATGTGCTGTTGGTGCTGTTACGGTAATCCTTACAGAAAATATTGAGGAAGGATGTTTTGGTTGATGGATGCCACAAGCAACATTTTTTTTCCTTGGCAGCAGGGGAAATGACTTGCAGCATGGCAGTGATAGTTTTGACTGATGTTTCTCTATAAAAGTTCACACTGCAGTCAAGCTCAATACATATTTTGTATGAATTGGGCTGTTTGCATTCTCCTGGCCAGTTTCTCATCTTCCACCCACATAAAACTTGAGCTTATCCAAAACTCTGCTGTCCATATTTTAACATCGCCCTTAAGCTTTCAGGTCAAGTGTATCTCAATTTTTTAAAATTGTCGTGCTGGTTTTCAAATCCCTCATTTGCCTTTCCCCTCCCTGCCACCTCCTCTCCCGAATATCACATATCACATTTCTGCACCCCACCAATTTTGGCCTCTTGTACATCTGATTTTACTCACTCGATTGTTGGCAGTTTGCCTTCAGCTGCCTTGACCCTGGGCTGTAGTATTTCCTGCTTAAGCTCCTCTGCCTCCAACTTTCTGCTTCTCAACCTCATCCTTTTTAAGGTATGTTAAAACACACTCCTATGATTAAGCTCTTGCTTATCTGTTTTATATCTCATGTGATTTGCTTGTATTTTTTGTTTGATAATGGTCCTGTGATATCCATGAGTTAGGTTACTGCACTAAAGATGCTCTATAAATGCCAATTAATGTTGTATGTATAAACGTCAGTTGCTGTAGCATAACTATTGTTTAAGAAGTGCCAGAATTTTGGAAAATTAATGAATATAAAATTGATTTCTCCACAACATTTATTTTCTATCAGTTACTTTCTTTCAAAACCACGTTTTTTTTTAAACACCCAAGTCCGATGTATCTTTTAAGGCAGTGGAGTGGTAACGCCTTGGTGATTGACTTGTGGGTAAATCATTCTGATAGTATGTGTGAGGAGCTACCATTTTCTCTCTTTCCAAAGTGACTAAAATGAGTCTAACGGCAAGGTCTGCAATATAGAACATAAGACTTCATTCTGCCTTGGAGAAAAAAACAAACTGCTGGAGGAACTCAGCAGATCAGGCAGCATCTGCAGAGGGAAATGGCTAGGTGACATTTTGGTTTCGGACTCTTCATCTGTGTGTTGCCTGACCTCCTATGTTCCTCCCGCAGTTTGCTTTTTGTTCCAGATTCCAGCATCTTCAGCCTCTTGTGTCTTCACTCTGTCATGACCCATGTATATGCTTATTGTGAATGATGCTGCATATATTCAATATGTCTTGGTGCTGTCATGTGAGTTTTATCACTGTGTGGTGTGATAGGTCATGCCAGACAACATGATTCAAATTGGCTTACAGTATTTTAGTGAATTAGTTGTGTTTTTAGTGTTAATTCCAGAGCATTCATTACTATTTTTCTTAGTGTTAGGCCAAAGGTTATCAGAGTTATTAAATTCAGTTCATGATTTGAAGTTGAGAACTCTGGGTTCTTAACCCTATGTCATAATCCCTGCAATAACTGTAACCTTCCTTCATAGAACATAGAACATAGAAAAACTACAGCACAATTCAGGCCCTTCGGTCCACAAAGCTGTGCTGAACATGTCCCTACCCTAGAAATGACTAGGCTTACCCATAGCCCTCTATTTTACTCAGCTCCATGTACCTATCTAGCAGTCTCTTGAAAGACCCTATCGTATCCGCCTCCACCACCGTTTCCGGCAGCCCATTCCACGCACTCACCACTCTCTGAGTAAAAAAAACTTCCACAAACTATTCTCTATTTTTCTCGCTCTTCCTCCCTGATTCTGGTGAAGTGCTTGCTCCCAGCTGTATGGTGTGACCTGGCTCCCATAGGGATTAGTACACACTGTCCTATCTCTTCCCATTCACTGTTGGAGACCTGCCTAGCAGTTTTATGACTGAAAGCCTGGTTGACTGGAGTGGGAATCCAATGGCCAGAGAATGGAGGATGGAGTGGAACCTATTATATTTCTTAACATTTTCTGTTATTTGCCAGCCAACATAGGGCATCCATTATCTGATTGCTTTCTCAAACATTTACATTTTAACAGCTTTTAACCACCTTGCTATTTTTTGTTTTGAAATAAAATCCACTAACTACTCAAGGCTTCGTGATGGCCATCATCAATGTTCACAATGTATTCAGAATCCCTCCTCCATATTCCCGTGTTAAGTCATGGTATCACACAATGACTATAAGAATTTTATATTTACATAGTGCCATTAACAAGACTGGATTTCTCGAGATAGAACATAGAACAGTACAGCACAATACAGGCCCTTCGGCCCACAATGTTGTGCCGACCTTTAAACCACGCCTAAGACTATCTAACCCCTTTCTCCCACATATCCCTCTATTTTAAATTCCTCCATATACTTATCTAGTAATCTCTTGAATTTGACCAATGTACCTGCCTCCACCACCACCCCAGGCAGCGCTTTCCATGTCCCAACCACTCTCTGGGTAAAATACCTTCCTCTGATATCTCCCTTGAACTTCCCACCCATTACTTTAAAGCCATGCCCTCTTGTATTGAGCATTGGTGCCCTGGGAAAGAGGCGCTGGCTGTCTACTCTATCTATTCCTCTTAATATTTTGTATACCTCTAACAAGTCTCCTCTCATCCTCCTCTCCAAAGAGTAAAGCCCTAGCTCCCTTAGTCTCTCCTCATAATCCAGGCCTGGTAAATCTCCTCTGCACCCTTTCTAAAGCTTCCACATCTTTCCTATAATGAGGTGACCAGAACTGGACACAGTACTCTAAGTGTAGTCTAACCAGAGTTTCTTTTTTTATAGAGCTGCATCATTATCTCGTGGCTCTTAAACTCGATCCCTCAACTTATGAAAGCTAACACCCCATAAGCTTTCTTAACTACCCTATCCACCTGTGAGGCAGCTTTCAGGGATCTGTGGATATGAACCCCCAGATCCCTCTGCTCCTCCACACTACCCAAAATCCTGCCATTAACTTTGTATTCTGCCTTGGAGTTTGTCCTTCCAAAGTGTACCACCTCACACTTCTCCGGATTGAACTCCATCTGCCACTTGTCAGCCCAGCTCTGCATCCTATCAATGTCCCTCTGCAATCTTCGACAATCCTCTACACTATCCACAACACCACCAACCTTTGTGTCGTCTGCAAACTTGCCAACCTACCCTTCTACCCCCTCATCCAAGTCATTTATAAAAATCACAAAAAGCAGAGGTCCCAGAACTGATCCTTGTGCAGTAGAGATGCAGTAGGAACAGGGTGAAACAAAAAGTGATTAAGTTCTTTAGGGAGATATTGGGACTGCAGAACCAAAGGTTAGTCAAAAATAGGTTTTAAGTAGCAACTGAAAGGCAGGAGAGTTGGAGAATTCCAGAGTAAATTTCAGAGCTTAGGCAATTTAAAGGCATGACAGCCACTGTGTAGCAGTTACATAGGAAGAGGATTTAAGTACAAGTGTAGAAAGGTTCTGCTTCAGTCATATAGAGCCCTGGTGTGACGACATCTGTAATATTGTGTCTCTCTAAAAGAAAATGAGGATGTATTGATGGGATAATGTGCAATAAGAGCTGGAGGAACTCAGCAGGTCAGGCACATCCATAGAGGGAAATAAACAGTCCATGTTTCGGGCCGAGACCCTTCATCAGGACTGGAAAGGCTTCTGGCTTCTGCCCTCTTCCTTTCCAGTCCTGATGAAGGGTCTTGGCCCGAAACATCGACTGTTCATTTCCCTCAATAGATGCTGCCTGACCTGAGTTCCTCCAGCTCTTATTGTGTATTGCTCCAGATTCCAGCATCTGCAGAATTTTTTGTCTATGTATTGATGGAAGGAGTGCAGCAAACGTTCACAGGATTGATTCCAGGGGTGGTGGATTTGTTGTATAAGGAAAGTTTAAGCAGACTGGGTCTATGCTCTCAAGTATAGACAAATGAGAAGTAATCTCATTGAAATTTACAAACTACCCCCCCGCAGTACTATCACTATTAGATCAGTTTAGTGTTTTTTTTCTGGCTATAGATTAAATCTTAATAAGAGCGAACTCTTTCCATTAAATATGCAAACCCCAATTTATAGCCAATTACCTTTTAGATTGGTAACGGACTATTTTATGTACTTAGGTGTTAAAATTACCAAGAGACATAAGGACTTATTTAAAGCTAATCTACTACCTTTAATTGACCATGTTAAACAATTATTTACTAAATGGTCCCCACTGTCTTTATCAATGGTAGGCCGAGTTAATGCGGTTAAGATGAATATTTTACCAAAATTTTTATATTTATTTCAAGTGGTTCCAACTTTTGTTCCGAAATCTTTTTTTTTGACACTATTGATTCTAAAATTCTTTCATATATTTGGCAGAATAAAAACCCAAGGGTTACAAAAACTAAATAAGGATGGTGGTATGGCCCTGCCTAATTTTAGATTATATTATTGAGCAATCAATATTAGATATTTAATTTTTTGGATACAAGATTCAGATGTAATTCAGTGCCCTAAATGGGTACACCTTGAGTCCCAATCGGTACTTGAATTTTCATTAGTTTCTATTTTAGGAGCTCCACTCCCTTTTGCACTTACCAAATTAAGTAAACATATGATTAACCCAATTGTTAAACATACAATACGAATATGGTTTCAATTTCGTAAATTTTTTGGATTGAATAAATTTAATCTATCAAGTCCCATTCAATCTAATTTTTTCTTTCATCCATCCAGAGTTGATTTGGCATTTTCCATATGGAAAAGGAAGGGAATAGTATGTTTTCGTGATTTATTCATTGATAACTGTTTTTCATCCTTTGAACAATTGTCTAACAAATACAATTTGCCTAGATCACACTTTTTTTCGATATTTGCAAATTAGAAACTTTTAAAAGCTCCTATACCCTCTTTTCCGACACCTTACAAAACTGAAATTATGGAAAAAATTTTTGGTTTTAATCCTTGTCAGAAGGGCTTGATAGCAATAATCTATGATTTAATTATGAAAATACATCCAGACCACTGGACAAAATTAAGAATGAATGGGAAAGTGAACTCCAGACATCTTTACCTACAGAGACTTGGAAGAAAATTCTTCATTTAGTTAA
Source organism: Pristis pectinata (assembly GCF_009764475.1). NCBI lineage: Eukaryota > Metazoa > Chordata > Chondrichthyes > Rhinopristiformes > Pristidae > Pristis > Pristis pectinata. The sequence goes on along the minus strand of NC_067406.1, from coordinate 29,449,695 downwards.
TACATCAATGCCAGACATTCTTTGCTACAGTTTAAGATGGTTCACAGGACCCATATGTCAAAAGATAAGCTAGCTCGTTTTTTATCACCATATAAATCCTATATGTGACAGATGTAAATTGAATGTGGCTTCTTTGATACATATGTTTTGGTCCTGTCCTCTTTTGGAAAAATATTGGAAAAATATTTTTAACATTATTTCGAATGTATTGAAGATTGATTTACAATCTCATCCTATCACTGCAATTTTTGGATTACCAAGGATAGAGTCTGGCCATCTATCTGCCTCCGCTAACCGTATGATTGCCTTTGTTACATTAATGGCCAAACAATCCATTTTGCTTAAATGGAAGGATCCAATACCCCCTACTACTTTTCAATGGTTCTCTCAAACTATATCATGTTTAAACTTGGAAAAAATTAAGAGTGGTACTGTTGATCCTTCGCTTAAATTTGAGGAAGTTTGGAGTCCATTTATTCAATATTTTCACATGATATAGATCCCCTTGTAATAACCTTTCAACTTAGAGAAATGGAGTTGACGACATAATATTGCTCTGTTTCTACTGAGAAATTTTAGTCCAGTTTTTTTTTCTGTTTGTTTTTTTTGAAATTTTTTTTTGTTTAGCTTAGTTTGGTTTGATATATTGTTTATAATTTTCCTTATTGTTTTGGGGACTTCTTTTTCTTTCTTTTATATTTATATAATAAATCTTTTTCTTTCCTTTTATATTATATTCATTCACTAAGAGATCGTTGGATCCACAGATTTTTTTATACTTTATTGTTCTTTATGATTATCCATGCCATGATTGTTCTCCTGATCTCTTTGTATTACATGTACAAACATTGATGTTATATATTAATCTGTATTAATTTGAAAACTAATAAAAAGATTGAGAAAGAAATTTACAAACTACTTCGAGGACTTGACAGGCCAGATGCACAGATGAAGTTTTCCTCGGCTGGGGTGTCTAGAACCAGGATCACAGACCCAGTAGGTCACAAATCTTTGGAATTGTCTACCAAGAGGGCTGTGGAGGATTAGTTATTGCCATTATGAAGTGCAGAGATCATTGCATATTTAGATATTAATGGAATCGAGGGATACGGAATTAGTGCAGGGAAGTGATGCTGAGGTTAAAGGTCAGTCATGATCCGATTGAACAGCAAAGCAGGTATGGATGGTTAAGTAAACTTACTGATTCTATTCCTTGTTTTATTATCCCAAGATTATTCTGAGATAATCCTAAATCCAGATTCAAAGGAATGAAGTTATTCCAAAGAGTTACAGGCCCAGACCAGGGAGATGGATTTGGAACTCTCACACTCTCTAGGCTTTTGTCTTGCTAAAGTCTAGCGTATGGTGGCCTAATTTTGTAGCTAAATACAGTAAGATATTCAAGGTCACTGTTTAAAGAGAAAATAAAATGCCTGATTTCATCAACTGTCCATACACACAAATGTGGAAATCGTGAATTGCTCTCCAAGTTGTATTGCACCAGCAAACGCAGCGTTAGCATACGAGGGGGCGGGTTGCTGTACGTATCTACGAGATACTTGCCAAGCACTCCTACAAAAATTAGAACATTTGTTCTAATGAAAGTGAATCTTAACCATGCATTGTTTAAATTCTAATCAACCAATGACCCTAGCACTGAAAATGAACTTTTACAAGCAATTTTTGTCTATTGTCTCAGTTTAATCTTTGTGTTCTGTATGCAATTATACAGTTTAATATTCCAACTAATGCTCCTTTCAGACATTGCTTTTCAATTAGAATTTACCAGCCTGGTTAAGTAAATATACAATTGCACATGCTGTCCGTGCACCAAACATTCCATGTTGTGTGCTGTGCAGAAGTGGATTTCTATTCTACAAGTTCCATTCTGTTCCAAAATCTTATTGGCACTGAGAAAAGTGAAAGTGAATTGAACGCGGTCGTTTTTGATATCAGCCATGAAATTTGGGCCTATGTTTCAGCAGAAATCCACCAGATACTATTTGGAGGTTAGTTTAATTTTCTTGCTTGTTTCATTCCTGTAGCCAAGTGCATGAAATTATATGCAATTTACCTCCAGCCTAATTGAAGTTTGTACAACTACCTATCCCATTTTGTTTTACGTTCTGTGCCTACAAATACAAATGTAAAGGTTCAATTTCCTTCATGAACCCTTCCTTAAATTTTATTTCTTGTGATGGAGGCATCCAGGGCAGGGTAAACATTTATGGCTTGTTCCTAATTGTCTTGGAAAAGGTGACAGTGAACCCCTGCAACCCTTCTGGTGAAAGTACACTTACATTGTGGAGGCAGTGCTAGGACTTAGACCCATTAATGATGAAGGGACTCGGATATATTTCCAAGTCAGGATGGTGTGTCCAAGTCAGGATTGATATCAGGGGCAATTAATCTCATCTACTACAGAAAGGTCACGGTAATGATCTTTCCCAATTGCCTCCACCTGAAGAGTTGCTCCCTGAAGTGCAGTGTGGATTCTGAACATCTCAAGGCATATTGGATGTGATTTTCATGTGCAAAAACTCCATTTGAAATGTAGGGAGCTGCATCCACCAGTAGATGTGCCCTTTCTTTGACCTTGAAAATGCCTTTGCCCACAGAAATCCATCTCTATCTTGCATCTGCTTCATGATTCCAAATGCAATCTTAACCAACAAGTCCATACAGACTTGATCTCGGGTGCACACTGGTGTCAAGTAAGGTTGCATTTTTGCTCCAACATATTTCTCGCTCTTTCTCACTGCAATGCTGTAGGACTAATGAGAGATTGTTTATACTGTGTCTCCTCTGCTTCAGAACCACTTCAGTTAATGAGCTGCATTGCATACAGGCCACTTGCATGTGCATACAGCAGAAGGCTGAGTTCCAAGTTGTCTGTGACTGGCTTATTGAAGTGTATGAGAGAATGAAAGTTAAACTAAACTTTGGAAAGCCTATGTCCTCTACCAACCTGCTCCACTGTACAACACTGTACTCTGACAATACAGGTTCAACAAGATGCTGGAAAATGTATCTTGGGAGCCACCTCTCAATGAAGGCAGATGTCAATGAAACTTGCCATTTCCTTCAGTATACCAGCTTCTGAGAAGGTTTAAGTGCAGGACGTCAAACTCGGTAAAAGGCCCATGATATGCTGTATGGTAGTGATTTCTTCTCTCCTTGCTCCTTTGTTAAAGACTACTTGCAGCAAGCACCTTCAAAGCACTGGAGTGATGACTGTAATGCTGCTTCTGCAAAATCCTCCAAATCCACTGGTGGTATAAGCAAGCCAATATCAGCGCCCTCTCGTGGATAACATCCTCAGCATTGAGGCCCTGCTGACACTGAAATGGCTTTGCTAGACAGGACACATCATTCACATGACTGTATTCAGGGTTTCATTGCAGTAAGAAAATACTAGGTGGACAGGAAACAAATCAACAATGTTCTTCTTGGGAAAAAGTGTAACATTCCCAACTCTTGTGAATCCCTAGTCCATAGTCACTCAAAATGGAGGAGGAACATTTGGGATGGCAGTGAGACATTTGTGCTTGTTTTAGGCTCTACACAGAAACTCTGTTACCGGTGGGAGGAGCATACCACCTCCCAAACCACCCCTCTCAAGCACGCATATCGGCCTCATCAGCCATCAGAACTCAAGATGAAGCAAGTCATACTTGAGACTGAGGGACTCCCTGAGAAGGATTGCTGGAGGCACAGCTGTGTCTGGAGTGCAAGTCTTCAGCACTGAAGTTGGGATGTTTTCTGGCCCCATAACTACTACTAAATCCAGTGAACCTAGCAATTTCTCGGTGGAGTGAATAAGATGGGATGAAGAATGGCTTCTGATGCTGCATTTCCTGGGAAGAAGCCATTTCCAGGATCCTCCATCTTGGTTATTTCTGGCTGAACGTGGTTGCTGGTGCTTCAGTTTCATCTTTAGCATTCACGTGCTGATCTAGTTTCTTACCAACCAACATTTGTATCCTCTCATTTTTACATTTACATCCTTTCATTTTTATATACTATCGGATCACCCCTCAGCCTCCAGAGAAAACACTCCCATTTTGTCTAACCTCTCCTTATCGCTGATATTCTCTAATCCAGGCAACCTCTAATGAACTGCTTCTCACCCTTTCCCAAGCCTCTACTCCATGTAATGTAGCATCTAGAACTGCACAGTATTCCAAATGTGGCTTTACCAAAGTTTTATACAACTGCAACATGTCTTGCTGACTTTTAAATTCAACACCCTGAATAATGAAGGCAAGTAGCCATGTGCCGCCTTTACCAACCTATCTACTTATGTCGCCATTTTTAGGGAGCTATGGACTTCCACCCCAAGATCCTTCCGTATATCAAATGAGGTTTATCCTTTGTGTTGGTTCACTCACTGCAATCTGAGGCAGCCATGTCCTTCAGTCCTCTGCTGTATCAGTAAGTGGTGGTGTTTGCAAACCACACCTGGTGATGAACTTTGAAGTGTGCCACCCAGGGTACATTTTTAGGTCCCAAAGAACTGAGCATTAACCCATACTTTTAAATTTTCCTTTATCAATGTAAGCTATGTTTTGTTTTGTGCTTATTGGGACCTGGTCAAATTAAATTCATTTGAGACCATTACAATTGTTCCAAAGCAAGAGATTGACTTTCAACTCATTATACTGCTCTGGATTTTATCCAAGGTCCCAAAGTTGAAAGGGCTATTCTACTTGCTGCACTATACCATTGTTCCTTTGAAGTCAATTTCATCCAAAAATAAGTGCAAGTTTGAGAAGTACTGATAACTTGTCCTGGATTTTCAATGTATTAAGCTTATTCCATGATATTCTATTTTGAATTGAGAAATGCTTCAATTGAACTTTTTTAAATAGCTAGCATCAGCTTCTGTGATTCCTCCAGCTACGTAGCTTGTATTTGAATAGCCAATTAGACAATTGTAGAGTGCCTTTCTCCTCTTCCATCATCCCTCCTACATAATCAGTGCATGTTAGCTAGCATACAAGCAAAAACTTAGCAATTGAATGTTGTTTGAGGGTCAAATTCTAGGTTCCCACGGTCAAGCTAGTTCACTGCAGTGCAGGTGTACAGGTAGTTAGTTATAGGGTTGTAATTTCCCAGGTGGAGATTCTCTTAAGTACTGTGTGTTACTGAAAACTGAGTAAACATTTACATAGTTTATTAATAATTCTACCGCAATAGTTCATCTATATTCCTTACTTGGTCACCAATTTAATTTAAATTTTTTTTATTCTAGTGGGCAGGACATTGGAGCTGTGCAATTAAGGTGAATTTTTTTTTACAGGAGCATCAACGTACAAATTTGCGTCTTTGCTGGATTGCATTTCTTCTCTTCCTCTACATCCTCTCCTGGATAATTAGTGCATGTTAGCCAGTATGCAGCTGGAGTCTCAAACTACACTAGCTTACTCTATGCTATTAATGTTATAATGTCTTTTCAAAATGTAATTCTAATGCTGTTTATAACGTAGAACAGTACAGCACAGTATGGGCCCCTCGGCCCACAATGTTGTGCCAAACAACATGAACACCTCCTCCATGATCGATCTAACCCTTCCCTCCTGCACAGCCAGTGTCTCTCCATTTTTCTTACTTCCATGTGCCTATCTAAGAGCATTTTAAATGTCGCTATTGTATCAGCCTCTACGACCACCCCCAGCAGTGCGTTCCAGGCACCCACCACTCTCTGTGTAAAGAACCTACCTTTGACATCTCCCCTGAACATTTCTCCTCTGACCTTAAATGGATGTCCTCTGGTATTGGCTATTGTTGCCCAAGGGGAAAAGGTGCTGGCTGTCTGCTCTATCTGTGCCCCTCATAATCTTACACATCTCTATCAAGTCGCTTCTCATCCTGCGCCGCTCCAAAGAGAAAAGCCCTAGCTCGCTCAATCTTTCCTCATAAGACATGTTCTTTAATCCAGCCAGCATCCTGGTAAATCTCCTTTGCACCCTCTCTAAAGCTTCCACATTCTTTCCATAATGAGGTGATCAGAACTGAACACAATACTCAAGTGTGGTCTAACAGAGTTCTGTAGAGCTGCAACATTACCTCGTGGATCTTGAACTCAATCCCCCGACTAATGAAGGCCAGCACACCATATGCCACCTTCGCCACCCTGTCAACTTGTGCACAGCTTTGAGGGATCTATGGACTTGGACCCCACGATCCATCTGTTCCTGCACGCTGCTCAGAATCCTACCATTAATCTTGCACTCTGCCTTAATGTTCATTCTTCCAAAGTGTATGACTTCACACTTTTCTGGACTGAACTCTATCTGCCACTTCTCCACCCAACTCTGCATCCTGTCTATATCTTGTTGTAACTTATCGCAACCTTCTACATTATCCACAACCCTTCCAACCTTCGTGTCGTCCACAAACTTACCAACCCATTCCTCCACTTCCTCATCCAAGTCATTTGTAAAAATCACAAAGAGTAGGGGGTCCCAGAACAGATATCTGTGGAACACCATTAGTCACCAACCTCCAGGCAGAACACTCTCCATTTACTACCACCCTCTGCCTTCTATCGGCAAGCCAGTTCTGAATCCATGTAGCCAAGTCTCTGTGGATCCCATGCCTCATGACTTTCTGGATAAGCCTACCATGGGGAACCTTGTCAAACGCTTTACTAAAATCCATATACACCACATCCCCTGCTCTACGTTCATCTGTTTGTTTTGTCACCTCCTCAAAAAACTGAATTAGGCTTGTGAGGCATGACCTGCCTCTCACAAAGCCGTACAACCTATCCCTAATAGGACTATGCTTCTCCATATGCTAGTAAATCCTGTCCCTAAGAATTCTCTCCAATAGCTTGCCCACCACTGGTGGAAGACTCATTGGTCTATAATTCCCAGGATTATCCCTAGTACCTTTCTTGAATAAGGGAGAAACATTAGCCATCCTCTGGTACCATTCCTGTGGCCAGGGAAGATGCAAATATCATCATCAATGCCCCAGCAATCCCTTCTCTCACTTCCTGTAGAAACCTGGGGTATATCCCTTCTGGTCCTGGGGACTTATCTATCCTAATGTTTTTCAGAAGCTCCAACACTATCTCTTTCTTAACCTCGACATGCTCCAACACATGAGCCTGTTCTACGCTGAACTCACATTCATCAAAGTCTCTGTCTCTCTCGTGAAAACTGAAGCAAAATATTCATTAAGACCTCCCCTACTGCCTCCACCTCCAGACATGTTTGCCCCTTTATCCCTGAGCGTTCCTACCTTTTCTCTAGTCATCCTCCATTTAGTAAGAAACTAGCCGAAAATGTACAGAGCATAGCTTATGGAGATACAAGAGTGCAGATGCTGGAATCTGCAGCAAAAATAAATTGCTGTTAAGCAGCATCTTGGGAGGCAAGGGGATGGTTGATGTTTTGAGTCGAGACCCTGCATCAGGACTGACAGTGCAGAGAGAAGATGGCTAGTAAAGAAGTGAGAGGAGGGGTGAGACAGAGGGTGGTAGGTGATAGGTGGCAACAGAAAAGGAAAACAAAAATTGGATAGATTTAGCTAGGTGGGGAAGGATAGAGACGGATGCTGGTAGATGATAGGTGGAACCAGATAAGGAAGGGATGATGGGCAGATTGAACCTGGTGGGGGAGGGTAATGTCTTGGCAATTTGAAGTGGAGGGGGGAAGGAGGAGGGTTGGAAAAAGTGAAGAAATGGAGAGAGAACCTATGTGGTCTACTGGGAAGTAGGAAAAGAGCTCAAGAAGTGTGGGTTACCTGAGATTGGAAAATTCAGAGCATAGTTTATACTGTTCCAGAACTAACATTTAATTCTGCTTCAGTAGACCCAGCCAGGGAATAGGTTCAAACTCTTTCCTTGTTGAAAGATGACATCCGAACTGCTTTGGGGGGCTTCTTGCTTTTCTGACCACCTCCTTAAAACACAGTCCTTTGAATTAGACATTTGACATCACTATGTAGTTGTTATTACTCCACATGTCAAAAGGTCAATGGCTATCACGTCAACAGGATGAAAGAAGTCCCAGGAAATGACAGCAATGCCTGTGTTGTACATTAAGGAAGGAACTTCAGAGAAGTTTCGGAATTTGTGGCAGTAGCTCACAGAAGGAAATGAGGCATGTCCTGCTTTTATTATGCTTGCTGCACATGGGATTCCCAAGGGGGAGCAGGGCTAGCTCTGGGACTGTAGGTTGGCAAAGACTATTATTGTGTGTTTGTTTTTCATTGTTTTTATATTTACCCATTTTTTTACTAAGGGCTCTGAAGTAGCATATAAATAAACTTCTTGCAATGCACTTTGTTTTCCGGTGATTGACATAATTTGAACTTGGCATGAACTAACAAAATGAGGGTAGAAGGTTTCTGAAAATTGTGGGTTTTCTGACATGCCTCTTGAAGACTGCTGTTGTCCATGTTTCCTTTAAGATAAAATAGAGATACTGTCGAGTTTTGTTTTATGTATTTGTTGAAAAGATGAGTGTTAAATGATATTGATAAAATCAGGACCCATGCAACAAACTGAAGTATTTCTATCTAAAATAATATTCCAGTGTTATAGTTTGCTCAACTGAGGAAATGAATTATTTTTGTCACTGTTATTATGCCTTATGTAAAATATTAAATATTAAGCTAAAGCTCAGTGATGTTAGACATCATCTTGCAGTACAAGTGAACTATTTAGGAATTACTGAGGTGATTTTTGTTTTGGTGAAAAGGCTTGCATTTATGTGGCAGCTTTCATGCTCTCAAGACATCCCTTTGGAATGCTTGTGAGAGGTCACAATCATATAGGACATTCAATGGCCAATTTATGCAGAGCAATAGATTAATAACCAGATAATTTGTCCTTAAAGTGAAGCATTACTTTGTACAGAAGACATAACTGTCTTGCTATTTATATAAAAAGTGCTGTGCGTTTTGGCTTCGTTTCTCAACAGAAGTCTGCAGCACCCACTCTTTAGGGGTATTATCTGGCTGGGGGATTGGGCAATCAGTTCCTCAGTTCATTACCTTTAATATAACATTTAGAAAGGCTAGTTGTAGCTGATGCTTCACAGACCAACATGTTAGGAGTTTATTAATTCTGCAAGGCTTCTGGACTGATTGCAGGTTTTGTTATTTATGTTCACAATTAACCTACCTTTCGATTGAACTGTTTTGCGAAGCCACATGTGGAATTTTTTTTTAAGAGATGAAAATTGTCCAGCAGATCAGGTGATGCCTGTGGACAGAAAGCTATTATTTCAAGTCGATGACCTATGTTCAGAACTGAAATGTCATTGATGTGAAATTTTAACTCTTTCCATAGATGTGTTCTGACCTTTGGAATATTTCCAGCATTTTATGTTTTTATTTCAAATTCCAGGCATTTGTAGTTTTTTGCTCTAGGAAATTATTCAGATGTGGTTATATTGATTAATCATGTTGGAATCTTCCTATTGTTTTTCAAGTACTCTGTACAGATATTGTTAATGTGCATGTTGCGAAGAATGAAATAAAATACTTTACCTGACTTGGAAGATGCTGTTTCCCACTTTAGCTTTTCCTCGTATTATGATCCTATCTGATTTATTTGGCATCCTCTGTAGATTTCATTTTCGGAACATGGCTGAAAGTTTTCAAGATTTCTATGCAAAAGGACAATCTCAAAGACATAAACTAAAGACAACTGAAATTTTGTTTAAAATCATATTGTTTTCATTTGCAGCATTTACTTTGATTTTCAAGATTTTAAATTACATAATTTACTAATATATCAAGTTTCTTGGAGCAAAACTGTATATTTAGAAAAGAATATTAAATGCTTTTATAATTATAAAATTCATGTGATATACCATTTCGTTAACTTGGATTTCATGGATGGTATTGTTTAGGAAGTAATTTAGTACTCAGCAACTTCTGGAAATTACGTTTTGAATGAAGTTTCTAATGAGGTAACATAACTAGAATAAAACAACTCAATAACTTGAGCTGTGAAAATTTGATCATGTATTATCTTGTTTTGAGAACGTGATTAATCATGGCATTAGCCCACTTTAGGGGACACTCATTTTAGAAGCAAACCCAGAATTACAATATTTGACCTTTGTTTTACAATAGGATTAGTAATTTATAAATGACACATAAGAACAGAAAGATATAGAACAGCACAGGAACAGGCCTTTTGGCCCACAATGTTGTGCTGACATAGCTATTCCCTCCTACCTACAGAATGCCCATATCCCTCTATTTTCCTCTCATTCATGTGCCCATCCAAGCCCCTCTTAAAAGCCCCCAAAGAATTTGCCTTCACCACCCTATCAGGCAATGCATTCTAGGCATCCACCACTCTCAGTAAAAAAAAACATACCCCTCACGTCTGTTCTGAGCCTACCCCCTCTCACCTTAAATGCATGCCCTCTGGTATTGGATCTCTCAAGAATGGAAAAAGATATTGCTTGTCCACCCTATCTATGCCCCTTGTTTAATGATGTAATGCTTAAATAAATATTACTTCTGTAGTGTGTCAATTGTTGACCACAATGAGAAATAATAAGCTAAAATGCTGGTCAAGTAGCATATGTGGAGAGAACTAACATTTCACCACAGATAAATCAAAAGCTGATACAACTTTACAAATTTCACCTTGGGGAAATAAATTACAAATACAATAAACACAACTTAAAAAAAATCTTTGTTTCAATCATTGACTTCCACACTCAACCACTAGAGCCCAGCGTCAGGAAACTGAGAGTCAGTTGCCTGAGGGAAATAACAAAGCAATGAAACTCTTGCAATCATATTGTTCCTCTTGTAGATGATCTCTTCCCACCCCATTTCTCCATTTTCTCTTGTCTCTGCTCCACCATTCCATCCACCCTGCACTCCTTCCCCCCCCCCCCCCCCGTGAGTTCAACTTCTCTCCTCCCCCACATGCAGTTGCCCTGTACCTTGCCACGTGCTCCGCCCCCTCCTCTGCCAGCATGCATCCACAATCGTTAATGGCAATAACGGTGAATCTGTTTTACTGTTAATTCAGGGATAGTTATTGACCAGGGCATAACTTGTTATGCTTTGGGATATTTTGTGTTCATTCAACAGCACATGATTTTCAGTTTAATGTTTCATTGAAAAGTGCAGCATTAGAGTTTAGATGTTTATGTTCAAGTCTTTGGAATGTAGCTTGAACAACAGTCTCTTGACTCAGCTATCATCTGAGGCACTGGGGATGATAAATTGGATCTCCAAGGATGGGCGGAGGTTTGCTTGGAGCATGAATACCAAGATGCTGGGTCAAGTGCCTTGTTTTGTTGTTGCATCTTTTGTACTACTATGGTTTGGCCTTGGACAGCAGAATTTCTCCCACCTGTGAAAGTCTTCCAGGAGGTCTTTAAATTGTGTTAGTGTTGGTTTTAAATTTTAATATCCTTATTTCATTTTTTGACTAGCTCAGAAAATTGAAACTGTAAGAACTGTTCGATGAGCCCAAAAACAGCACGGATCAGTCGCATTTCAAACACTTGAGTATTCACAACCATTGTAACCTTGTGCAGAGTTATGAATGAAACTTGTTTTTCAAAGCTTTTACAATTACGGAATTTTATTTTTGCTTGAAGCAGTTTCTGGGATTTGTGTCTGTTATTGCCAGGAATTGTTAGTTCATTAATCCTCCTTTGAAGAAGTTCCAGTTCATACTTGACTTGTGAAAATGTGGCCTGTTCTGAAGTGGAAAATATTTCCCCTCCTCTGCTTCCATCAGCATTGAGGGCTGGGGAGAATCAAAGCTGAATCCTCTAATCATCATACTGTGTGTATATTTGTAATTAAAAGAAAATTGAAGAGGAAAATTGTGAGGGGAAAGTAGGGCCTTTCTATCGTGGCTCAGTGCGGTGTGAAACTGACTCATCTGATCATGGGAATATTTGGCTGCATTTCCTGGGCTGAGTCACGAAGCTCCAGCCACGGTACTTTTTTAAGTCACCCTTCGGCGTGTGTGCATTGTGTCAAATGGTGGGCAGGTGCATGAGCTTGACTGAAATCTACAGTGATAGTTAGGCCATCTACCACTGTCCATTTCCTGTGCGAAGCATGGTCAATTGGATAGGAATACTGATGTATCTTTGGAACTTTGGTCCAATTTATCCCCATTCAGGAGGAGTTTTAGGAAGAAACTGTAGACATATTGTTACATGTGTTCTACCAGAACTTTCAGAGCCACTGAATTTCAATAACTAATGTTAAAATTTTAATTGAATTCTTTCTTCTGAGTATGTTGGACTTGGGCTCATCTTCAATGATAGAAAATGCTGAAGGAAGGTCATTAGCCTGAAATATAAACTGTTTCTCTCCCCGGAGATAGTTTGACCTGTTGTGTATTTCATAATTTTATTTTACGTCAGGGTTTCCAGCATCTGCAGTTTTTTGCTTTTGTAATGTTCAAATTGGGAGTTGAGTATTTTTTTTAAAAGATTGACTTAAAAGAATCAGCCACTTCCTTCAAGAATGGTTTAAGAAATAATTGAAGAACTTGGCGTTCTTGTCTTACATCTACTCGTAGCTGTATAGTTGAGGGTAATAGATGTCATGAAAATGTCTACTTTAATGTGTCTGCTGCCAATATCTGCTGGACCATTGTTATCACTGTTTTTCAAAATTTGTGCAGGTTATTAAATTGTTTAAGGGAAAAAATATCACTTAATCTAAAAACAGCAAATTTTGACATGTATCAGTGAAAGCCATAGGCTTTAATGTGTCTCCACTAATGGAGCAGATAGTGAGTAAACATGAGCTATTTTCATACCACATCCTATAACTTGTTTTTCCTTTTAGGTTGGTTGTTGATGGACTGCAACTGTACTGCATACCTGATTTCTTTGTGGGGATTAAATTAGCCACAGCTGGATTAAGTCTTTTACTTTTGTATTACTGCATGCACTTCTATCAAAGCAGCAGGGATGAAAGCAGAAATGTGCTTCCTGTTTCCAACTGTTCTCTGGTGGAGGTTTTCCTCTGTCAAGTGACGTTAGTGTCCTGTTCAGAAGATTATTCTGTGTTTTCTTTGCATTGCAGTGTTTTATTGTATTAATGTTGGATTAAATTGATTAATCTTTTATGTCCTTGTAAATCAATTTTTTCACCCTAGAATGAAATGGTTAGAGAAGTCATCAAGTAACTAAGTGTGTTGTTCCTCTAAACTGAGGAGAGTAGTTGTCAAATTGCTGATTTGCTGTATTTTTTGGCTTTGTGTGGCTGCTCAGAGTCTCATGCTATCTATTTAAAATGCCAGTAATTTCCAAATGTTGCAAGTCAAACAGTTATTTTAAAAGCGGTCTGCTCTGAGTAAGAAAACACTCAAAAAGAATCTCTATGTGGTTGCATATTTTTCTGAGAGAAACCAATTGACCTATAAATTTACTCTGACGTCCACCATCATGAAATGCTTTGAGAGGTTGGTCATGGCATGCATCAACTCCAGCCTCCCAGACAATCTTGACCCACTGCAATTCGCCTATCACCGAAACAGGTCCACAGCGGACGCCATCTCCCTGGCCCTACACTCAGCTCTGGAGCATCTGGACAGTAAAGGCACCTACTTTAAACCATTGTTTATTGACTACAGCTCTGCTTGGGATTATTGTATTGAAGGCAAACTTGTCACCAAACTCCAAGACCTAGGACTCAACACCTTTCTCTGTAACTGGATCCTTGACTTTCTAACAAACGGACCACAATGTGAGGATAGGCAGCAATACCTCCGGCACGACTATTCTCAACACGGGTGCCCCACAAGGCTGCGTCCTCAGCCCTCTACTCTACTCCCTATACACTCACGACTGTGTGGCCAGATTCTGCTCTAACTCCATCTACAAGTTTGCAGATGATACCACCGTTGTAGGCCATATCTCAAACAGCGATGAGGTGGAGTACAGGAAGGAGATAGAGAGCTTAGTGGAATGGTGTCATGACAACAACCTTTCCCTCAATGCCAGCAAAACAAAAGAGCTGGTCATTGACTTCAGGAAAAGTGGCAGTGTACATGCACCTGTCTACATCAATGGTGCTGAGGTTGAGAGGTTTGAGAGCTTCAAGTTCCTGGGAGTGAACATCACCAACAGCATGGCCTGGTAAAATCACGTGGATGCCACGGCCAAAAAAGCTCACCAGTGCCTCTACTTCTAGGCTAAAGAAATTCGTTTGTCCCCTTTGACTCTCTCCAACTTTTATCGATGCACCATAGAAAGCATCCTATCTGGATGTATCTCGGCTTGGTACGGCAACTGCTCTGCCCAGGACTGCAAGAAACTGCAGAGAGTTGTGGACACAGCCCAGCGCATCACGTACACCAGCCTCCCTTCCTTGGACTCTGTCTTTACCTCTCGGTGTCTTGGTGAAGCAGCCAGCATAATCAAAGACCCCACCCACCCAGGTCATTTTCTCTTCCATTGGGTAGGAGATACAGGAGCCTGAGGGCGCGTACCACCAGACTTAAGGACAGCTTTTACCCCACTGTGATAAGACTATTGAACGGTTCCCTTATACGATGAGATGGACTCTGACCTCACAGTCTACCTTGTTGTGACCTTGCACCTTATCGCAGTGCACTTTCTCTGTAGCTGTTATTGTTTTTACCTGCACTACCTCAATGCTCTCTGTACTACCTCAGTGCACTCTCCACTAACCCAATGTAACTGCACTGTGTAATGAATTGACCTGTAAGATCGGTATGCAAGACAAGTTTTTCACTGTATCTCGGTACAAGTGACAATAATAAACCAATACCAATATTTGCTTTCTGATTGATTGGAAGTATATTTTTTAGCAGAAAGTTTATAGCTGTCTATCCCTGTCCATGCTAGGACAGTAAACATTCTAATGTGTAAAAATGATAAATACTAGGGAAACATGGATACAGTAATGTGCTGGTAATAGTGGTATTAATGTTTTACTTATGACTTATTGCAAAGGAAAATTAAAGAAACAATTGTGCAATATTCCTTTCCACTTTTAAAAATGTTTGGTGCACTTTTACCATTCCTTGTTTAAAACCTCAGTATTCCTTGACACTGCATTAATAGGGATGTTTGAAAGAGACAGTATTACTTGATCACTTGCATAATTTGCAAAATTTCTATTTAGAAGAGATTTTTAACACACAATGCATTAGTTGTTTGAAAAATGAAGCCTTCATCAAGGCAGATAATAGTGGTGATTCAAGAGAGGTTTGCTGGATAGAGAGCAGAAATGTTATAAAGATTAAAAATCTTATCTTTTTTTACATGATTGTGTTTACACTTGATCATTTTTTGTAAAGCATTTACAATTCATAAGGCTTTAAGAACTGTAAATGCATAATAAGGCTAACTCAGTGGTTTGCTGAAGAAGAAAGTTAATTTAGAAGTACACAATATGGAGTATTGTGGTTTGTTGTACTTGTTCAAAAGTAAAAACACAAAAGGCTGGAAATAGCTGTTTGGTCTGAGCTATTTAGAGAGAGACATGTCAATATTTCAAGTTTATGAACAGATGAGATTTTATTAACGTGAAACAAACTTTTTTGTTATTTTCACAGTTGCTACCTGAACTTCCAGCATTTTCTGCTTTTATTTTGGGTTTGCACCTTATACAATTTTCTTTGGCTTTGTGACTTCAATTTTTTTTCAAAGAATTTATGCATATGAAAGAATAGTTTGCCTGTGAGGTGGTATCAGAGTACAGGTATTAGATCTGTATATTTTATTTATACTTTAAATGTTGATCCTCTATTTCTCATCCCATCACCAAGGGAAGAGTTACCACTTAACTGACTTGTAGGCCTAGATCATGTGTAAATGATATAAGCTTGATTGTGAACTAAATTTTTTTGTTAGTGAAGAAAGTTGTCAAGGGTTACAACAGGGTCTAGACCAACTGGGAAAGTGGGCAAGGGAATGGCTGATGGAAATCAACTGGGACAAGTGCAAAGTGATGCATTTTGGGAAGTTAAACCAGACCAGGATGTACCCAGTGAATGCAGGGCCGTAGAGTGTGTAATTGAACAGCAAGACCTTGAGGCACAAGTACATGTCTACCTGTGCCACCAGCTTCAGGGAGCTAAGGTGGTGGAGAATGTGTATGGTATGCTTGCCTTCATCAGCTGAGGCACCAAGGGTAGGAGTTGGAACATATTATACAAATCATTGGTCAGGTTGCACTTGGTGGATTGTGTGTAGTTCTGGTCGCCACACTATAGGAAGGATGGGATCAAGCCAGAGAAGCTGCAGAATAGATTCACAGGAACGTTGCCTGGACTGGAGGTCTTGATTTATAAGGAGCCATTGGATAGGCTGTGACTGTTTTACCTGGAGTGGGGGAGGTTGAGGGGTGATGTGATAAGAGGTATATATGAGAGACATAGGGTCACAGTCATATTCCCAAAGGATTTAAAACTAGAGGGCATAGGTAAGGTGAGAGGGGAAAGACTTAAATGGGATCTGAGTGGCAAGATTTTCCAGAGGGTCGGGGGTATAGAACCATAGAACAATACAGGCCTTTCGGCCCACCGTGTTGTGCAGCCCTTCAAACCACACCTAACACTATCTAACCCCTTCCTCCCACATATCCCTCTAATTTAACTTCCTTCATATGCTTATCTAACAATCTCTTGAACTTGTCCAATGTATCAGCCTCCACCACCACCCCAGGCAGCGCATTCCATGCACCAACCACTCTCTGGGTGAAAAATCTCCCTCTGATATCACCCTTGAACTTCCCACCCAATACCTTAAAGCCATGTCCTCTTGTTTTGAGCATTGGCGCCCTGGGAAAGAGGCACTGGCTGTCCACTCTATCTATTCCTCTCAATATCTTGTATACCTCTGACATGTCTCCCCTCATCCTCCTCCTCTCCAATGAGAACAGCCCTAGCTCCTTTAGTCTCTCCTCATAATCCATACTCTCCAAACCAGGCAGCATCTTGGTAAATCTCCTCTGCACCCTTTCCAATGTCTCCACATTCCTTCCTATAATGAGGTGACCAGAACTGGACACAGTACTCTAAGTGTGGCCTAACCAGAGTCTTATAAAGCTTGCATCATTTCGCAGCTCTTAAACTCGATCCCCCGACTTATGAAAGAATATATATGGAATGAATATTGGAGGAGGTGATATAGGTGGGTGCAATTACAACAGCACATGGATAGGAAATATTTAGAGGGATATGGGTCAAATGCAGGCAAATGGGATGGAATCTTGGTCAGGAACAAGTTGGGCTGAAGGACCTGTTATTGTGCTGTATTACTCTGTGAATCTATTGTAATCCATAGTGCAAGCATTCTAGTTCAGGTTGCATTGTAACTATATGTAAATAATCACAGTTATATAGCATAGAAAAGGTGTTTTGGCCCACCACGTCGACGCTGACCTTGATGCCCATCTACAGTAATCCTATTTACCGGCATTAGGTCTGTATCCTTCTATACCTTGTCTATTCAAGTGCTTGTCTAAATATCTTAAATGTAATGATATATTTGATTCTATCACCATCATCCCCTCTGACAGTGAGTTACAACCCCATGTGTTTTTTTAATGCTTTCTCCTCAAATTCTTTTTTTCAAAAAAAACTCCTTTTTCACCTTGCACCTATGCCATACCCCTACTATGGGGAAAATGGTTCTGACTACCTTTCTTATCTCTACCTCATAATTTTTACTACTAACCATCACCCCTCAGCCTCTTTGGCATTGGGGAAAACAAGCCCAGCCTATCCAATCTTCCCCCCGCCCCCCAATTCACTAAAGTCCTCCAATCCATGCCACATCCCGGCGGCTTTCTTCTGCACACTCGCTAGCACCACTACATCCTTCCTATAGTGTGACTAGAACTGCATGCAATGCTCCTAAGTGTGGTCTAACCAATGTTTTGTGAAGTTGCAATATAACCTCCCTAATTTTTATATTCTGTGCACTGATCTATGATGGCAAGCATGCCATATGCCTCCTTCACCATCCTATTTCCCTCTGTTGCCACTTTCAGGGAACTATTAACTCGAACTTCAGGGTTCCTTTTCTATTCATCAACATTCCTTAGCACCCTGTCTTTTATTGTATTTGCCGTATCTCTATTTCACTTCCCAAAACGCAATGCTTCACACTTGTCGGTATTAAATTCCATCTGCTAACTTTTCATCTAATCTTTATTCTGCTGTAGCCTTGGACAACATTCTTCGCTGTCCACACCACTACCAATGTTTGTGTCATTGACATAATAAATAGATAAAATGATATCTGACAATTGTGTAGAGTTTCATAGTCATACAGTGAATTCTCTGGTTTGGGAACTTTAGAGATGTGAGAACATAATTGCTGGGCAGTTAGGTTCAATTTCTGGCTTTTTTTTGGTAGTTCTGATAATTCTTAACTTCCTCTAAAGCTTATTCAGAAGTACTGTTACAAAGATAGAAAGTGTTGAAAATACCCAGCGTGTCATGCAGCTTCGATGGAGAAAGAAACAATTAATGTTCCAGATCCATGACCTTGCATCAAAAATTTAATGCAATTGTTGTTTGCACCATATCTTCCATTCCTGATAATTATGTTAGTAAAATCATACCCTTTTTAGAAACCTCTGCTTGAATATTCTGTCATGTTTTTTTGTTCAGTTTAAAAAATGTTGTTTCCTGTTCTTTTGTGAAACAGTTTTCAGTTTAAGTATTGGGTGTTTTGCATTTTATCAACTTGGATATGGATACTTTCAATAGCCCTCCAAAGAAAGCAAGCTAATCTTCTTTAGTCTTTCCTCATAACTTATTTCCAATAATTGGAATTGATTTCATTGCTTATCTTTGTACTTTTCTTGATGGGCTCCAAGTCTGACAATTGGATGATTGTAATTGTGCATAGTACTCAACACAAGGGAAAACTTCCATTTTTTAAAAAAAATTTGCTACACAAGTAAGCAATTCTTTTGAATTTTTGATGTTAGTTATGGCTCAGTAGTAGAATTCTCATCTTGGTGTTCAGTGATTGCAGTAGTGTGAAGTGTCACATGAGTGGTTAGAAGTAGAAATCTGATTTTAATCATTTTACTTAAATTCATTTCTTGACTTCTGTGTTGGAACAATATGGGTCATCTTTAATATCTCTTGAAAAAATTCATTTCTATCTAATGAATGTGTGCTTGGTTTTGTTTTCTTCATGAAGTTCATGCTGGTTAATCACTTCCACATCCTTGTTTAGGTGGGGGGGAGGGGGCGGGAGTCAAATTTGAGTTTATTGTCATATGCACAAGTACATGTATGCTCAGGTAAATTAAAAGACTTACTTGCAGCAGCATCACAGGCACATAGTGTCATGTAAGCAACATTCACAAGAACAACATAAGTTATACACAATTTTTACAAGAAAGAACACAACTAGAACAAGAAAAAACAGTCAGTTTTAATGCAAAGTGATAAAAGTGGTCATAGTGTTGCTAAACTCTAGTGCTCAGGGTTGTGCCCGTGGTCCACAACTCTGCAGCTTCTTGTGTTCCTAAGTTTCACTCCTATTTGCATTTGGTAGCTCGCTAGGACATAAGTGTGTTATGGACAGAAAATCTCAACTATGTTCTTCAACTTTCATTCCGTCTTTGACAGAACAACAACAAAATTGGATATTCCTAACAACAAAATTGGATATTCCTAAAAACAAAATTGAGTGCAAATGCCAATTGAAATCTGAACTTGTGTTTTGTCCTGATTGAAACTTTATACTCCAAACATATCTCTGTATCTTGTTAGGGGTTAGGTAGTGGGGATATATTAGAGGGCAGCTGAGTTTGGAATTCTCTGAACGGTATCTGGCTGCATTTGTTGAAGTGAGTAGGATGGTGCTGTGAGTGCAGTAGATAGTGGGTGATCACAGTTTGATAGAATTAGAGGTTGGTAGAAAGCATAAACTGTTATTGGGTGTGAAAGCTATTCACATGCCATGCTGTGACTCCTTGTCATTGTCGTCACTCATTTTCTAAATGAGGTTCAAAATGTAACCATCAGGAATCAAAGTGGGCCAGGGATTGCAGCCTTTGTCTCTCAATTAATTAGATAGTCAATAAGAGAACTCAGGGATGGATTCTCTTAAGTGTCTGAGCCTTGTTTTATTGTGTGCGTTAATGCTTGGTGGCATTGTCAATCCAATGAAGTTTTGCACCTGTCAGCTGGTCATTCAGGTATTGCAATCTTTAAGGAACTTTGTGTACCAATGTAAAGAATTTTTGCCTCCTCTGAAAAAGACACCTGGAGAAATAGGGAAGGTGCATGGTTTATGTCAAGGATATATCTCTTCTAATCTCTGCCCGACATACTTCCAGCATTTGTTCCACCTGTTGGTTATGTGGCCTTTATAATCGGATTACATTGTTGTTCAAGTCTTCGGGTACCATCTCTCTTAAATGCTTCCATTTCTTTTGCTTTTGCTTTAAATTCCTCGCAAACTACTGCTTCTTCCTGAGATGGGCTTATCCTTTCCCCTAGATCTACCTGTGCTTATATTTTGTTTGAATTTATACACTGCTGCTGCGCCCTAATCTTTGATCAGGCCACCTTTGACCCCATTTTTGAACCCCCAGCATGCATTTCTCCCTAAGATCCTCCTCCATCGGGCAGGGAAATGAACAATTGCACTTTCATACTGCTCACTTGTGAACTTCTATCCACGTATTCATTGGGGCATTTCAGCAGCTGCCTTTCTCTTATCCTCATCCTTGTATTTTTTTGAGAATACTCTACTCACTATTTCTGTGGTAACCCATAGCATGGATATTGAGGCTTGTGTTTTTCAAAAACCACCACTGTTTTAGAAACTTCATGGAAAGTAAAGATAACTTCCAACCTTTCCGCACTACCCATCAACTTCCCAAACCCCTCTTTGCCACTTGCTGTATTCTTGTCTCCAACAATAAGTCCAAGGAGATTGCAGAAATTGTGAAGATTGAGAATACACACAAAGTAACTTCTGCAGCTCCTATCCCCTTCCAGGAACCTAATTCCCAAAGTGTTACTTTTCCTCATGGATGAAGTCCAAATCTGCATCCCTCATGCTCCTTTCAAACCCAT
Source organism: Pristis pectinata (assembly GCF_009764475.1). Classification (NCBI taxonomy): domain Eukaryota; kingdom Metazoa; phylum Chordata; class Chondrichthyes; order Rhinopristiformes; family Pristidae; genus Pristis; species Pristis pectinata. The sequence goes on along the minus strand of NC_067406.1, from coordinate 29,428,649 downwards.
GCTTAAATCATAATCGTTTTTTGACACCAAACATATGACCATCTGATATCCCTTCCTGACTCTATATAAATTAGGAACAAGAGCCTACGTCACTATTTAATAAAATCATACCTGATCTGATTGTAACTTCTTCCCCTTCATTTTGTGGCTACCCAGCGTAGCCTTTCACCCCCTTGTTTATTAATTATCATCTTAAATATATTTAAAGAGTCTGCTTCCATCGCCCTTTGAGGAAGAAATATTCACCCACCCTCTGAGGGAAGGCATTTTACATCAATTTTGGCTTAAATGGGCAACCCCTTATTTTGAAACAGTGGATTTTAGTTTCAAATTTTCCAAAAAAAAGGAAATATCCTCTTCACTGTCAAGGCTTCTCTGTATCTTAGAGGTTTCAATCATATCCCCTCTTACGATTTTAAACTCCAGTGGATGCAAGCCTGTCATGTCTGACCTTTCCTCGTACAGTGACCTGACTTTTCAATATCCTTGATGTTCTGCGTTTCAATTAATATTTTGAAAATCGTATTGATTCAGATGCTAGAAATGTAAAATAAAAACAGATAATGTTTGAAAACCCCAGCAGGCCTGACGGCATCTGTGGAGACAGGAACAGTCGTTGTTTCAGGTCAATGATCTTTGGGAAAGACTGGACAGGTATTTCCACCACTTTAATGGGCAGAGATTTGAATTATAGCCTTGTAAAAGTTGTCGCTGTTTCATTTCCTTTTTCTGTAATTCAAGACTTTGCATTCAGCGAATGTAATAGTTGTATGTGAATTCCCCCAGTTTTTTTTTCAAGGCGTGTGGATGGGGATGCTGAAAATCTCAGATATAGACCCAATATTCTCTATCTGATAGTAGCTCTGAAAATGTAAAGCCAAATAGTGATTTGAAAATGTTGGAAATCTAGCTCAATGACTTTTAGCCATCATGCTTTTAATTTTTGTTTGGAAATCCTGATAATGGGATGATTTTGTATTCCATGGGATTGCATTAGTTCTGGTTGTATTGAAAGGGAATAAATCAGTTGCCCTGCTGGTGTTTTGCTATAAAAGTACTTGTTTCTGACATTTACTACATGTGTAATTCCCAGCAATGCTTCTCTGTACATGTGAGAGATTACATGAGTAATCTTATATTAAGAAACTGCTTTGCATGGATTACAAATGAAACACAGGAAGGTTAAGTAATGTTGCTTCTAGATTTCAGCTTCTAATAATCTTCAGATTGTATTGGAAGAAAGATTTTTTTTGAAGATTTTAAAGGTCTGAACTGTTCGAAAAAGGATGTATCTGTTCTTTACATGATCAATTAACTCCATCTGCTGCTTACGCTGTTATTTCCCAATTACTCTGTGAAAGACCACCATTAAGTTACCATGATTAAATTAAAATGCAATTTGGGTATTATATATCAATGACACTGTCCACTGGGCTTCTGCACTAGGAATTTAAACAGAATTAAATAATCTTATGAACATTATATTATGAAATGCATAGGAGTGAATTCAAATCTATAACCTTCCCTTGGGATTCAGCTGCAGACCATTGTAGGTTTATGGTCTCGGAAACCTTGCTGAGACTACATCAATGATTGTAATCTAACATCATTGTGAACATATTCAAATTGTTACTGTCCTTGAAAGTTTTGAAAATTATTTTCTTTAAACCACATCCTTGTATGTTAGAATATATATTAAGTGTGAAAGGGTAGCCAGAGAGAGAGCGTACGTCTCCATAAGGATCAATGTGCTAATTTATGTGTGGAGGCACGGGAAATGGATAAAGTCTTAAATGAATACTTGCCCTCTGTATTTACTATGGAGAAGGACATGGAAGCTAGTGAGTTCAGGGGAAGGGACAGTGATATCCTGGACCATATTAAAACATTATGAAGGAGGAGGTGTTGGAGGTCTTAAAATATATAAAGGTGGATAAATCCCTGGGGCCTCAACAGGTGTATCCTAGCACATTATGGGGAGCAAGGGAAGAGATTGTTGAGGCCCTAGCAGAGATTTCTCTATCTTCATTAGCCACAGGTGAGTTACTGGAGGATAGCTAATGTTGTTCTTTTGTTTCAGAAGAACAGCAGTGATAAGCTAGGGAGCTACAGGATAAACAGCCTAACATTAGTGGTGGGAAAGTTATTGGAAGGGATTCTGAGAGATGGGATTTATTTGCATTTGAAAAGCAAGGACTGATTAGTCAGCATGGCTTCGTGTGTGGCAAATCATGTCTCACAAACTTGAATTTGATTTTTTTTGAAGAGGTAACTAAGAGAACTGATGAGGGCAGGGTAGTAGATGTTGTCTGCATAGACTTTAGCAAGGCCTTTGATAATATCCCAAGTGGTAGACTGGCACAGTGAGTGGCAGGGCTTTGGGGAGTGTTGAAGAACAGAGACCCAGGGGTACAAATACATTGTTCCCTGAAAGTGGCAACAGTGGTAGATGGGGTGGTGAAGGTGGCATTTGGCAAGCTTGCTTTCATCGGCCAAAGCATTGGCCACAAGAGTTAGGATGTCACGACACTGCTGTACAAAGCATTGGTTAGGCCAGAGAAAAACAGGGCTGCCGATGCTGGAATATAGATGAAAAAAACAAGAGGATGCTGGAGGAACTCAGCAGGTCAGGCAGCATCCATGGAGAAAAACGGTCAGTGTTTTGGGTCAGGATCCTTCTTCAGGACCACTCTTGTGTGCAGTTCTGGTTGCCACACCACAGGAAAGTTGAGATTAAGCTAGAGAGGGTGCAGGAAGGAATCACTAGGATGGTGCCTGGATTGGAGGAAGGCTTGAGGAAGGTAGGGGTATCTAAAGGTAGAAGGCAGGGATTTAAGGTGAAAAGGAGGAGGCTTAAAGGGAATCTGAGGAATGCATTTTTTACACGAGCAGTTGATATCTGGAATGAACTGTGAGAGGAGTTGGGGGAGGGAGGGATAGTTACAACATTTAGAAGCATCTGGACAGGTAGGTACTTGAATGAGCAAGGCAGAAAGGGATATGGAATTAATGCAGGTAAATGGAATTAGTACATGTAGGCATGATGGTCAGTATAGATTGATGGGCTGAAGGAACTGTTTCAGTGCTGTATAACTCTGTTTTACTTGTGGCAGAGAGCATTATATTTTAAATTTACGAACTTGCAAATGCATCTCTGTTCATCGTCTGATGTCAGTTTTGTTGGACATGATGGAGATCAACTGATAAAGTTTCAAAGGGAAAAGAGGAATCTTGATGGGAAATGTCCAAATAGGAGCAAGGAGTATTGAAAGGGGACGCCATGTTAATGTTAAAAGCATGAATGAATATTTAAGCTGCTCAGTATTTGATATCTTTATTTTCTCCTTGCCTGTGATTGCTTACAATGTTTATTGGTGTATTTTTCTAAACATAAAAGATTTAGCATCATGGCTCTTTTAAGCAGTTTTAGATCCTCTGTTAGATGTGGGTTTTACTGCCGCCCCTCTTTTTATTGGATTATGCTGCCTATGTGGATCTTTTCTGAGCACCTTTTGTCTGTAGTTTCAAAAGATTTTTTAGTGGATAATGAAGCATTTAGGATACTGGGTTATTTAATTATTATTTAGGGTCATACTGAAGGCTGGCCATGCTACTGACACACACACATCCTTTAAATGAATTAAAAACAACTTCAGGTACTGTGAGGACTAATTTTATTTCAATGATTATAACCATATCAAAAATTCAATTAGTTGAGCCACTTTCTTATAACATTGCTTGTGAATTAAATTTGTTTACTGAGGACTAATGATTCTGTAAATCCAGTGGATGGTTTGCTGGCAAATGTATGTTTTGAAGAAATATGTGCTTAAAGTTTTACATTATTTTTATATTTAGAAAATGCATTGCATGTACAGTTTGGTACAGTTCATCTTGGGATGTTGTTCAGTACCTCACTGTCTTCTCAACAGATTTGTTGCACATTGTTGAACATTAAGTACAAAAATAATCTGTAGGAATCTTTGCTCTTTTAGTACGTAATATCTTTGTTACCCTAGTCTTATTACTACTTACCTGTATGTGAAAGTATGAAATTTTCCAAGAGCTGAAAATTTTAACTTTTTGACGTCTAGAACATGGAGTATAGAACACTACACAGTACAGGCCCTTTGGCCCACGATGTTGTGCTGACATTTTATCCTGCTCTAATATCTATCTAACTCCTCCCTCCCACATAGCCCTCCATTTCTCTATCATTCACATGGCTCCACTTGCTCAACTTGCCATTTAGTGGCTTCTCTAATGGGGATTGCAGAAATAAATTTAATTAGCTGTTGAATTTAGCAAATAACATTACTCTTCAAATCCTTCTGCATCTTAGTTTCTCCTTTCTTTTGTAACTTTAGCTAAAGTGATGCTTTGCCAGCATTCTTCAGTCTATTGGCTTTGCTCTTCCAGTACTTCTACCCCTTCAGTACAGAGTCTTCAGCTGTTCAGTCCTCACAAGATCACATTCTCTTCCTAAATGTCTTTGTGTCTCTAACTTGTAAAATTTACTTCTCATGCTATATGTAGTTATCTCTTTTAATCTTTTCCAAGCAGTTCTGCTCAGTTCTGATGCCAAATTGAGAATGCCTTGGGAAGTTTTGCTGTGTTAAAATGGTTTGATTATATGAGTGTATTTGGTGCTGTTGGAAATGCTTGCAGTTTGATGTTCTTTGCTAATGTTCCATAATATTTTAACCTTTTGACAGATTAATTGTTCTCTTTTTACTCTGAATATCCCGCCTTTTAAATCTGTGCCTCCTACTGAAGAAACTTTTTTGCCATCGTAAGAAATCTGTTTGAACCAGTTTAATTAGCTCTTTGATAATCTTGAAAATTTCCAAGGTCTCTTCGTTTCCAAACAAAATATCTAACTTAATAGCTTGCCCTCATAATTTAACTTGCTTATGGCAACAGTTTTTGTTGCTTTCCTCTTTGCTGTGTGCGGGAAAATAGTATCCTTCCTTTGATTGAATGGCTACACCTGCATAAACCTTCTCAATTGAATCCACTTCTGACTTTGTCTTTACTTCACAACTTGCATCCTTCCAACAATTTGGGTAAAGAAAATAGGTAATCAATTCTTTTCTTTTTCCTCAGGAAGAAAGCTAATGCTATGTATTCCATTCTGTTGATGTGTCCAATCAAGTATATTATTTGTTGTGTGTCCATATTGTTTATTTGTGTTAGCTGACAATATTTTATTTGTATGTCATCACAGGTTAAGGTTAACAGCCATTCTGTTTCAAGAGGCATTTCCTCTAATAGACATCTCATTCATTATTGTGCTAATGATCAGTGGTTACTCAAGATTCATATTGTCATTTTGGTTCTGCCAAGAATCGTGTTCCAAGGAGTAAAGGCAACAGTGAAACAGTTCTGTGATGGCATTTACTTAAATGAACTTCCACAGACCTGATTACAATTTTAAATCTGTCACTCATTTTCTCCAGAAGATTGCAGATCTGTCCCTTCTAAAGATTAATACTAGACCCTTAGTAATCAGAGTTTTTTGTAATTGCTTTTTATAATTACAGGAAGGTATTTCAGAAAGCTACATAATTTTGCTCAGTTTGATGGTTTGAAAAGTGAATTTGAAATATTTTAGAATTAAGGGATCTAAATGTAGTTGTTAAATCTTCATGATGGCAGAAGCTATGACTCTACTTTTGTCATCAAACATGTGAATTACATAAATGTATAGAACTTAAGCTCTCTTGAGAACTGGTCATCTCGCATTCAGCAATAGATTTACTAAATAAGTTTGTTGTGTAACTCTGTAAGCACTTCATGCCACTTAAGAATTCTTTTTTTTTCAAAAACAATTCCACCATCAGCTGAGTCACAGACACCAGTCAGGGCACAAACAGTCAATGGGCAGTGTAGAAAAATGCCAAAAACAACAGCAAGCATACCCAGAAGGGAGGGTGTAACCTGTGAAACTATGATATGGGACAAAGTGTGTACTAGCCAGCAAAAGGAGCATATGAGGGAAAGACATCATTGACCATAAACTTTTATTCACAGTAATGTAACTTCTCCAGATAAGAGCAGGTCAGAAGATGTGTACCTTGTGGTGAGTGGCTCATTTCCAAAACCTTTCCAACATCTGCAAGACAAGTTAGTAATCTTGTCTATAAGTCAGTATGATATTTTCGATTTGTCTGAGTACTCATTACCATCCAGGACAAAGCAACTCACTTGATTGTGATTCTGTTTGCTACCTGAGCACTCACCCATTCCACCACTGACAGATTATGGCTGAGGTGTCTACTTTCTTCGAGATGAAACTTGCTAAGTTTTCTTTGGTGGGACCTCTCAAACCTTTCACTTCTACCACCTCAATGAATGAGAGCGGGAATTTCATGTGACCTCCACCACCTACATGTGCTTCAATTTTCACACTACTTTGACATTAAAATATACCACCATTTTGTCTTTGCTTGGTCTTCATTGTAGAACTCTCTACCCAGAAAGGCACTGTGGAAATTACTTCACTGGTTGGAGTGCCACAGTTTAAGAAAATGATGTACCTTCTCATGGGTAGTTTGTGAGGGCAATAAGTGCTGGCTTTGCAGGAAATGTGCAAATCCCACAAATAAATAAAAATAACTAAATGTTGTGTTACTTTATTAAACTTCATTTATACAACATGGTAACAGGCCCTTCTGGCCCAATGAGCCCGTGCTGCCCAATTACACCCATGTTAGCCTACCTACCCATATGTCTTTAGAATGTGGGAGGAAACCAGAGCACCCAGAGAAAACCCATGCAGTCATGGGGAGAACGTACATACTCCTTACAGACAGCGGCAGGAATTGAACCCCTAACTGCTATGCTACCGTGCTGCCCTGCACTTGCATTCCATTAAATTATGTAAATTCAGCTTAGAACAACATGCTTAAATAGGTATGTGTGCCTAATGTGTTAGATACTCCAACAGATTGATCTAAAGGGGTAACTTTGGAAAGTGGTGTTTATCTAAACTCCTGAGTGCACACAAGCAGATGGATAGTTTATCTTGCTGGCTATGTCATTCATTTTTGCGTACAAGGTCATGATGCAATGGGCTAATTTGTGAAAAAATTAATCTGCACAGGACTCTGTGTTTTTGGTGGAGGAAAGGCAGTTTAAGGTGGATGGGGGGGGGGGGGGGAGAAGGATGGTGTTGTATGTGAAATTTAAGTAAGTGAGTTCCTATTTAGAAAGTTTCCCATTCTCACCTCTGCATAATAAAATAGTTCTGTTAGGGCTTGTGTTAGTTTCTGATCTATTTCAGTTGTATTTGGAAAAAAGTGACAATCATATTTAAAAACAAATATGCAAAATATTTAAATAATCCACCTCTATTAAATGCTTCTAATCAGATCATTTTCATTTAATACCTACTGTACTGCTCTGGAAAATAGGGTGGTTTTAAAGACGCAGTTAATCTTCAAGAATACAAACCATTATTTAAATTAATGACCATTGGTAAGATGATGTTTGTAGAAATGCTTACTTAATTTCCAATCTTGTCCTTCTGCCAATAGAATACAGTTCCAGCATGGTTCAGCAAACAGTTTTAACCAGAACTTCTAGATCGTGAAGGTCAGATGTTATTTGTAGGTTGAGGGTGAGGGCAATTATAGTAAATGCATTACTGCTTGGCTTGGAATAAAATCATCACAGCTCAGGAGTGGTGAACTTCTGAAGTTCTTAGATAGCATAGTTATACAGTGGGAATTGCACTTAATAACAGAATTCAATTTTCAATCTTAAGCAAAGTTTATAGTAGGTGGTTAAGGAACTGTATTTGCATGCAGATAAATGGACATCTTTCCTAAGGCACCTAACATATAGTCGAAATGCATAAGTGTTACAATGTAGAAAAGGTCATTGGGTTCAACCACTTTATTATGATCAATTCATTCAGTTTGGACAAATATTCCTAATAAAACACAGTCTCCTATCCTTTATATCAGTTTCCTTCATCGCTGTACCCAGCTGAATCATGAAGCTTGATGTGTTTTCTGCCTCCACCACTAACCCTGGAGGGGAATTTCACAATCTCACAGTTCTCTGTGAAGAGGTTTCTTTTGTTCTCTGTTCTAAAACTCTTAAAATGTAATGTTGTATTTATAGTCCTCTGTCCCCAGCCCCTCATTCTGTGCTGAACTTATGGCATCAGCTCTTTTTTTTAAGCCTTTCATACACTTAAATACTTCTATCAAATCTAAAACCTGCATTGTCCTTAAACTGTGGCCTCTTGTCTTCTTTTATCAAATCTTTTCTTTGTATTTATATTTCCTCATACCAGACAAGATTCAAGAAATCTGCAATGTACCCTTCTGGTTTGAAAGATGATAGTCTGAGATTTTATCAAAGTTTTTATGTTGACTCATTATTACTACTTGGCTTTTATAATCTAGAAAAAAATCTAGAATTCCATTAACCCTTCTTAAGGTCTTAACAACCTATTCAGTGTGTTAGTTCTGTTAAAGCAACATAAACGCATCATCATCCTTTTTGATCATAGAATCAGAGAGTCAAACACATGACTCTGTGCCTGACCATCAAGCATCCATTTACACAAATCCCATTTTTATTCTCCTCGCATACCAATTAACTCCTCCTAAATTTTACCACTCACTTACCCAAGGGCAATTTAGTGGTGAATTAACCATCTTGGAATGAGGGAGGAAACCAGAGCACCTGAAGGAAACCTACTGTGGTCACGTAGACAGCACCAGAGGTCCGGATCTCAGTTGGCCAGAATTTTGGCTAATAAAAATCAAACTGGGAGTTGATAACAGTAAGTTCTTCACACAGAGTAATCAGTGGTGGTGAAATTCCTGGATTCATTTAAGCTATATGAGGCCATGATGTGACTTTGTTTTGTTAATTGTTGAACACCGAAAAGGTAAAAGTGTCCAAATGAGACAGATGATCCAAGAGTGGCAAATTGTGGGGGTAGGTAGAGGACAGAGTTTGGGCATTTAGAAAATGAAGAAATAAAGTGGGATATAACTCAGGGAAAGATAAGACATTAGGAGTTTCTTCCCAAATAAGGGACATTAAGAATCATTCTCAAGTCTGAGTACATAATATAAGAGGATATTAATGAACCAGTACAAGTTTTAAAACTAATGTTTCTAAGCTGGCATGCTATTTCTTTCACCTGGCCGTGGTTAATTGAATTGGATGATGTATAATAAAACATAGTCCAGTACTTCATAAAGGCCTTGCAAAAAGAGGTTGTGATGGTGCAAGCTTCTGTAAATCTGAATTTTTGTGATGCTGGAAGCCTTAATTCTCTTAAATTTTAAAATTATTATTGAAGAAGGCTAGGCTTGTTGAAAGCTAAGATTCTGCTGCCATGTCTGGGATACTCGGTGAGCATTGTGTTGCAATCCTCCACAAAATACAAGAAAAAGTTTGTCTTTACTCGCTTTTGTACTCTGCATCAAGATCTTAATCTTGCTCCTTTGGTTTTCTTGAATCTCCCTAATGTGGCATTTTACAATTTCTTGCTCCTTACCTTTGTAGTTTCCCATACCGTGAGCTTTGGCCTTCAGTTTGGAATTCTCAGTTTACGACATGTAAAGACCTACGCATTTCATGTGTAGAATTCAGCGTTAAAATGACTCTGAAAATAGGAACTTAAGGAACCAGAGATGCTGCCAAAAAGATAAATAATATATTTTAAGTTAATAATTTTATTTGCTAACTTTTTTTCCTCCACTCATTTACTTTTTTTTTGGGAAGTGTTAATTCCTTATTATAATTTTAGGGCTTCAGTTTCCCTCTAACTTCTGCAGAATTATTGGCTAATACCTCAACCGTGAGTAAGTGGAGGTGGTTTGGACACATTCTTGGTTTTGTCCTTTTTCTGTATTGACTTGCCATAAGGAAGCATTCACTTCCAGAAGGAACTAAGTGACACCAAATTAAGATTGTGAGACCAATTTTTTCAATCTATTCTCATTTCCATTCTCTATTCCCACACCTCTTAAAGCAAACCAGTGATGGTATGGGCTATCTTGCTGTCTTCTGAGATCAGCTCAATTACGCCCCAAGACCTCCTGTTCAGTAATGCTCAGCAGAGTGCTGAAATTGTTAGATGAGCAGATTGATACTTTTATCAATAATATGAAGTCTTCTATGTAATTGAATGATCAAGGTTTATTTTTTAGAAAGTATAAAGTTAAGTTTAACTTTTTTGTTGGAGCTGTGTTTCTACATGTACCAACCACAAAAATAAAATGAAATGAAGACCAGCTCAGAATTGTTGTGTACATTAATTTATGAAGAATTCATTGGTGCCAGTAATGAGAACCATTTGTAATAACACACACACAGACCTAGATTGAAGGCTTTTCATGGTCATTTTGTTTTCAGATTCTGTGGAAGTCTTATAATTTGAAATAAATTGTGTTAGCAGGTATTTCCTTTATTAAAAGCAGACCTCAGATAATTAGAAAGCTAGAATTGAAATGGAGTGCTACTGGGAATCGTGAAGATCTCATGCTATACAGGATTTAACTGGTAAATTTTTATGCAGTTGTTGTAACTTTCATGATAAAACTGATGTTTCCAGCCAATGCACTAACCTGATTTTAATCTGTTTTAGTAACTTTTAACTGGGTATTTTTGGTTGACTTGTAACCACAGATTATTGAAACAATGCTAATGTTACTTAGCACTTCAAGCTTTTTGTCCAATTTCCCAGATACTGCAAAATTTTCTTTGTTTTTGTTTATATATTTTCTGTGAAAAGTTGGGTATTATCTTAAAATTTTTTTTGAAAAAAAGTATTTTTAAACAGATTTCTAAGATTATTCTATGTAAAAGTAAAAATAAGTCATATCCTGGAAATCTGAAATCAAAAGAAAATATTGGGAATAGTTGGTCTCTATAGAGAGAGACTGAATTGATGAGTTAGGTTTAAGTATTGCCATCGGGATGTTCTGAAGTCTCAGAAAGCTTGATTGTGTACTTCTGATGCTCCATCCTGTGTCCACTCTGACTTCTTTGTGTTCAGCCGCCAACACTTTTCTACTGAAGTTCGATGTGAGTTTTAGATATAGCTCCTTATCTTTCAAAAAGGTATATAGACCTTTGGATTTAAGAGAGCAATTCCGCACTTATCTTTACTTCTTGATCAGAAGCATTACCCCACCCTCTTAATCCCAACCCTATTCTCATTTAATCTCCACTGTTTTTCTCTTGAAATATTATTGATTTTTTTCTAGTTTTGATGAAATATCAGTGACATTACCTGTGTCTCTCCCTGCTTCTCTTCTCTAACTACCCCCCCCCCCCCCCCCCCCCCAATACTGTCTGCCCTACTGGATTTTTCTGGCATTTTATGATTTTGTACAGATAAAGGAATGGAATTGATACTGTGTTTTGCACATGTATATTTGAGTACATGACTTGGATGTGTATCTGTAATTATATTGAAAATGTCACGAAATTTTTTAAAAGGGGTCTGAATCAGATTAGAATTTGTGTGTGAGACTGCTAGCTACAAGAGTTTATGCAGTAAGCACAACATTATCATTTTATTAATGGAGCGCATAATTATCAAATAGTTGTTTTTTAATTGCCCAAGCCCCCTCTTTGAATTTAAAAAGAATCCTTCCAGGTAGTGAACAGAATCAACACCTTTAAGTTGCTTTTCTAATGAAATATATGGAAATTAGAAATGGGAGAAGAATTACAGAGGTGATGCTCAAAACGAGTTACTTAAATTTACTAGTATTAGTTATGCTGCTTTCATAAACAGTAAAACTGCAATAATCTGATATCTGACCATTCCGAACTCCAGATGCTTTGGCATTTGCATCAGCTGGAGGTGATTGCTGTGCTCCCTTCTGACTTATCGGAGCCCTCAACTCCCACCATTCCTTCTGACTCTCCTTTGTCCCGGTTTTAAACTTAGTGGGTTTGCTGGAATATTCATTGTTCTACTATATAACACTTTTAAGAAAAAGTGAATTAAAAGTATGTTGGAGTATTAATAGGAATAAGGTATAATAGTCTGGAAAATTTGTGAGTTTGGCACCACCAAAATCCCGAGCATGCTGGAGTATTTTATGTATTGTGGAACTGACAACACAGAGATCATTTGGATCATTGTGTTATTGATATTCATTTTGAATAGGTATTCCAAACTCATATCTTTGTCCTTTGTGTCGTTTTAAATTCCTTTCCAAATACTTTTCCCTTGCTCCTTGGAACAGTGGTGTGTGTGTGTGTGTGTGTGTGTGTGTGTGTGTGTGTGTGTGTGTGTGTGTGTGTGTGTGTGTGTGTGTGTGTGTGTGTGAGGGGGAGGGAGCAGGGGGTGGTATTCGTAAACTTCTAATGAAATCGTATAATGCAGTAAAATTGGCAGCCCAACTGACCCCATCAATTTCCTGGCAGGTGGGTTGGATAAAATTATTCCCATGGTCTCCTGTCTCAAAAAGTAACTGTGATAAAGCATTCCATGCAATAATGATATTTTGTGAAAAGGTGATACTGAATTTATGCACACCCACTGATTGCCAATTTATCAAACAGTGAAATTGCTTTCAATTTTGAAAACTTTTAGATTCCAATTAACCTTGCATGTTATTGTGAAGAAGCCCAATTTTATAAATTTATATCATAATTATAATATCCTATTTTTATTATTTTGACGAACTTTTTTTTTGCTGCATTTATGTTTGCCCAATTATGGCTTACCCAGATTGCATTTGGCCATTCATGTTCAATCAGGTAATCACTACACTTCGTGAGTTGCCTTGGCCTTCAGCGTATTCTGTGACAGCTGACCTGCCATAGGCCATGTGACAATAACCCTGAACATAAATTATTGACTTGGGCATTATATTTATTTGAAACGGAACAATGAATAAACCATGGGAATGTCTCTGACTTCAGCTGACTGTGGGATTTTTGTTTAATTCAAGTGGATAATTACCATTGTTTGCAACATTTATTGTCCATCCTTAATAGCTTTTGAGAATTTGGAGGGCGTTGAGTCATCTTGAACTACTGTAGTTTTTGTTATGGAAGTACTCCTATAATGCTGTTTGATGGGGAGTTCCAGGATTTAGACAGTGATGAAAGACACAGTGCGGCTTGGAGAGGAACCCATAGGTCATGTTCTCATGAGCCAGCTTCTCTTGAACTCTCGTTTGGTAGATGTGGTGGGTTTGGGAGATGTTGTCAAGATACAATGAACATTACCATGAAAAGAAAAAGTATTGGCTTGGTGCACCTAGGACACTGCCTGGAGGAATTCCTGCAGTGATGTCTTAAAGCTGAGATGACAAACCTATAAGAACCACAATCCTATAGAGATGATTTCCTCTTTATTCCTACTGGTGCCTAGACTAATGTCTATACCAACTTGGGTTGTCTATATCAACCTGGAGTTGTGTAGCAAGGTCTAAGTGACACACATTAAGGTGCCACCCTTATAGCTTGTTGACAGGAGGTAAAGTGGAGCCTTGGTTTTGGTCAAAGTATAAGGGTTTTAAGAGTTTTCAAATGTCTGTGATGTATAAAGTTATTTAAAATTATTGCAAATGTTTTAAAACATTTTTAAAAAAAATTATTAATGCATAATGTAAACAAAAATATGACTGAATTGACCTTTTCCTTCTAATGTTTAGATTGGGAATTCCCATTTGAATTAATGGGGATTCTGGTTCTCTGTCAGGTCTGGCTGGTTTAGGGTCAAAGAAATGGATTTCCCAAAAGGAGTCCAGCAATGGAGCAGAGAGGTAAATGCACTGGTATCTGTCCCTCAGCTCATCATGTACTTGTGGCAGAACCCTGTAAATCAGCCTTTCACAGGCCTACTTGCCTGTGAGGGGCTGAACACTGGCAGTTCCCTTTAGAACCATTGGCACAGCTGGCTTGAGTTGGCCTGTAGGTTTCAGTTTTGTCAAGGCCCTTGATACCTCTCTCAACGAAATGCTGCCTTGATGTTGTGCACAGTTAATCCCACCTCGCCTCCAGAGTTTTAGTTTTTCTGACTATGCTTTGACCAAGTCTATAATGAGACCTGGAATAAACTAGTTCTGGCAAAACCCAAATTGGGCATCTCTCAGTATAGAAGGAAATGTAACTTGATTGCACCATCCATTACTTGCTGATGATTGAGTGTAGACTAATTGAGTGATAATTGGCTTCATTTGAATGTATGCTTTGTTTTGGACAGTAAATATCTAGGCAATTTTCCATGTTACTGGGTAGGTGCCATTGTTGTATCTGTACTAGAGCAGGATGGCTGGAGGTGTAGCTAGTTTTGGAATATGTCTTCAGCCTTCCTTCAGAATATTGTCAGGTCATGCAAGCTTGGCTGTATTCAGAGCTCTCGGCTGTTTCTTGCTAGGACAAAGTGTGAACTAACTGAGCTGGAGATATGTTCCTGTAATGTGGGAACCTGAGGTCAAAATAAATCATTCATTTGTCAACTCAGGTTGAAGATGGTTGTAAACACCAAGCTTAATTTTGACACACAAGTCCTTGGTTCTACAATCATCGAGAATAGGAGTGTTCTTGGACCCACTGCTTACCTTTAGATATTTAATTCTCCAACACAATTTCTCTCTGCATATGGCAGGGCCTTGGAGCATAAGTTTGATACATTGGATGTGGGGTTGCATAACTCTGTTGCATGTTGCTTTTGTTGTTTATCATAGGTCTAGCTTCAAATTAGCATCTCATTTTTGGGTACACCTAATGTTTCTCCTGGCACTCTTAACGCACCAATACTATCATAGTCAGAGCAACTGCAACAAGTAGATTGGCGGGGATATGGTTAAGTGAGTTTATGCCTTGCTTGACTCTTTAGCTGAAGATCCAGTCTGAGAGGTTCCTCAGATCTTGGCAGGTTGTTTCAGGGAGCCACTCTTGCAAATTGGAGTCCCCCACCTGGAGTTCACCTGTGTTCTTGTTCTCAGTGTACCTTCCAAGTGGTGTTCAACAAAATGGAGCACTGATTCAAAAGGTGAGGAAGGGGGGAGGTGTTCCTTAACCCATTTATAAGGCAAGCAGCAGATTATAGATGTTTACCTGACCAAAGAATTCTAGATTTCTACAACATTCTTACATTTTTCTGTATCATCCTGTGCACACTTTTTCCCCTCAGGGTGCCAGCATCTTGAATTGCCAAGCCAAGAAGTGAATCATTGAGGCATGGAAACCCATGGAGCAAGTGCTGATTAATGTGTTTTGTATAAATAAGTACTTGATGGTCAGTATGGACATGGCCTGTTACTGTGCTAAATGACTCTAACTCTATGACCTAGGCTGACACTCCTTCAATGTAAACTTGCTGGCATTCAAATCAAAATCTCCTTCCAAGTGAACCAGTGAGTTACATGCACTTTCAGCTTTGTCTGCTGTATTTGATGTATACAGTTTCTCTAAATTGGAGAAATAAAATGCAGATTTAGGGGACTGCTTTACAGAATGCCCCAATTCAACCCATAAGCATGGCCCTAAGCTTCCAGTTGTCTGTCAATTTAACTCTAAATTCTGGTTTTGGCAACTTGCATTGCTCCATTGAAGACCAATGTCAAGATAGATGCTGCTTGAGCAGCAGCATCTGATTGTATGATAAACCCTTTTTTGCCCCTCCAGGATTTAACATTGAAATCGACAATTTCAGAGGATCAGCCTTCAGTTTATGTCAGAACTGGCCAGTTTGTCAGAAAGGTTGTCAACCTGTGTAGCATTAACACTGTTTCTCTTCCAATTCACAGCATCTGTGAAACAATTGGGCTGTGGAGAAAGCACCATGTTGAACCTGAGATTAAGGAGATATTTAGCCACTTGTGTACCCTGCAGCGAATCCATCTGTCCTTGGGCACAAACACTCAGAGTTTGAGTAGCTGAGGCAGCTCCACAAGCATTACTGTCTGGGACACATGAAGAGTCATCAAGTTAGTTCCACAGCACAGAAACAGGCCCTTCAGCCCACAATGTCTTTGGCAGTCATCGAGTATTTTATCTATACTAATCCCATTTTCCATCACTCAGCCCATAGCTTTTATGTCTTGGTGTTTCATCTGAGAATGGATATCTCCACCAATTCAGGCAGTGAGTTCCAGGTTTCAGCTACCCGCTGGGTGAAAAAAATCCTTTTAAATCTCTCACCCCTTACCACAAACCCATGCTCTCTGGTCATGAATACCTCTACTAAGGGAAACACTTCCTACTTCCTATCTATGTCCCTCAAAATTTTGTACATCTCAATTAGTTCCCCCTCAGCTTTATACATGCCAGGGCAAACAAACCCACTATTCCAACTGTGGTCTAACTGATCTTTTATATAGTTATACCATCACCTCCGTGCTCTTATATTCTGTGTCTTGGCTATAGAAGGCAATTATCCGGTATTCTGATTTATCTACCTGTGCAGAGGTTCTTGAATGTGCATACCATGATCCTTATGTTCCTCAGTACTACTTGTGTCCTGTCATTCGTTGGAGATATCCCAGTCTTTAGTTCTCTCTAAATGTAGTAGTACCCATCTTACCAAATGATAAATACTGTTTTGTAGCTGAAGTCTACCCTTTTCAAAGTCCACCACCTCTAAGTATTTAACACACTAAAATGATCTCTGTAGTATTGGCCTCCGAAAGAAGATTATACTTTGATCTCTCTGTACCTGTCTCTGTACAGTGACTCCTGAGTTCAGAGGGCTCTCCTATGAGGAGCAGTTGACTAAGACTGGCCTTTATCCACAGGAGTTGAGAGGAATGTGTGGTAATCCTGTTGAGATATCATTTTGTGAGGGATTGACAGGATAGGTGCTGAGTGGCTATTTCTACACTGTTGAGAATTAGAGAGGGGAGATGGTAGGTGGGGTGCTGCCTGGTCTCACAATGAGGTAATTGTGTCCAATTATGAATGACATGAGGGTTGTAAGCCTTTGGAACTCTCTACCCCAGAAGGTCATGAATTCTCAATTGCGTGTATTCTGTTAGTGAGATTGGTAGATTGTTAGGCAATAAGGGAATTCAGCGGTTTTGAGGATTAAGCAGGAAAATGGATGAGTCACAGGATTTGTTTTGATCTTACTGAATGGTGTCATAGGCACAAGGAGCTTTTGGTGTAATCTTGCTATTTCTTGAGTTCAGAATATCTGAAGGTAGTTTGTATCGGTTGATTACTTTTGAATTCAATCATTGGGCCTGGCCTGGTTCCCCTCCCTGCAGTCACTGCCCTCAGTGCACACAATATCTGGGCTGGGTGTGAAGGGCCTTTCTTGCTGATGCAGCAGTGTGGTCTGGACAGCAACTGGGCTTCGACTGGGGCTGTTTGGAGGTCCTACCCCAAATGATCCTGGCAGCCTTTTCACAGCTAGCCAGCAAGCTGGGGCTGGGGTTATACTGGTTATACTTTGATCATCAATTTTAGCAGTTTTTAAGGTCTTTGACATTCAGAGGTATTTACAAACTTAAAACTGAAATAAGAGGGCAACAAGCTTTTAATATCCAACATGAAATGAAAGTTTGGAGAAGATTAAAAAATGACCTTCATTATATCTATTTCTGATCCATTTTAACTGCTTCTAAAAGGAGAGGGGATCTTATAGAAACACATAAAATTATGAAAAGGATAGATAAGATAGAGGGAGTAAGGTTGTTTCTGCTGGTAGGTGAGACTAGAAATGGGGGCGTAGCCTCAAGATTCAGGGGAATAGATTTAGGACGGAGATGAGGAGAACCTGTTTTCTCCAGACAGTAATGAATCTGTGGAATTCTCTGCCCAGGGAGGCAGTGGAGGCTACCTCATTAAATATGTTTAAGACACAGTTAGATTTTGCATAGTAGGAGATTTAAGGGTTATGGGGAAAAGACAGGTGGGTGGATCTGAGTCCACGGCCAGAGCAGCCATGATCTTATTTGAATGGTGGAGTAGGCTCGACAGGCCAGATGGCCTACTCCTGCTCCTATTTCATATTTTCTTATAAAACTTCATTCTTGTCAAGTTTGTGTATTCCATCAGGTTTAAACAGCCTGCAAATTATTCCACTACAGCATTCCATTCTTTGCGGGATAAGTGTGAAGATATAAATAAACTTACAGTTCGATATCGTGTTTCCTTTATTTGCTGCTTGCTGTGCCCTGGCCAGACATGTAATTTAGACTTGTTTTCATTAAATTTTATGTCTTCTGCCTACACATTCATTTTGTAATTTTTGAAATGCCTCTTAGCTTTGTATTATTGATAATTGTTGGCAGGAAATAACAGCGTTTGATTTCATCCTTCCAAAATACCAACTTCCCTTTAGAATCTGATTTTTTTTAAATGAACCCAGTGTCTGGGTATCAATCAAACATGCTGGCAAACCATTCCATCTCTGCTTCCTATTTGGGTAGGAAGCTGGGGTGTGATTCTGGCACATGAGGAGCACTGAGGGGAAAATCTGTAGGAGAAAAGCTGATAAGTGGATCATAATCGTTGGGATGAATTGTCCTTGCTCTTTGCACTTTTCGTATGGCCACACTTTCTATGGGTCTGGGGAGCTGGTCCAGCTGAAGGCCTGGCTACCACACCCATCTCATGAAGTGGACGTTTCTGGTCATGATGATGGTCCTGAGCCCCTACCCTTGGCCCCCTGATAATTATATAGCTCAGCATTGTCAAAGGCCATGGTCCCTGGTAATCAAATTGGTTTAAATAATTCAAAAAATTAAGAGAATAAAAAATAACATTTACTTAAAACATCCTAAAATACAAGAAATTAATTGTTAAATAGTAAAATAACCATTGTGTTATAGTAGGGCAGACATGGTAGTGTAGCGGTTAGCGTAACGCTAGAACAGCACCAGTGACCCGGGTTCAATTCCAGTCACTGTTTGTAAGGAGTTTGTACGTTCTCCCATCTTTGCGTGGGCTTCCTCCGGGTGCTCTGGTTTTCTCCCATATTCCAAAGATGTATGGTTTAGGAAGTTGTGGGCATGCTATGTTGGCGCTGGAAGCGTGGCGACACTTGTGGGCTGTCCCCAGAACACTTTGCACAAAAGATGCATTTCATTGTGTGTTTTGATGTACATATGACTAATAAAGATATCTTATTATCCTCGCCCAGCCAGGACTGCCTGCCAACCCATCCTCCCCTCCCCATTTGACTCCACCAAAAGTTTGAAAACTAAGAAAACAAGGCTATCCAATATGAGTTGCAGGATTTTAATCAGCATTTTAGGAATAAGTATTAAAACACAAACATTTGCGTAGATTATTAAAAACAGGAAAGAAAATATTAATAAGGTAACTTTTTATAACTGCATCCAATGTCCACATAATCCTCTGACTGGTGGATTTTGTATCCTGTGCCATGCCAGACCTGGTTCTTGATCCAAGAGGTGATCCAAACTAACTCTTCTAAATCCCCAACCACCCAGTGTTAATTGTTGGAATCGGAGCAAGATGAAAGTCTACTGGTGGATTCCAGAAATGGAGAATATTGATAGATGCAGTGCCATCTATCATTTAGTAAGTTTGAGACTTGTGTTTTGCACAATGCAGGTGTGCAAGTCCTGTATTTACTCCCTATTAAATAATTAAATACTGAAGGATCACTTTGGAACCACCTAGCAATTGCCAGCAAAATTTGAACAACTGAGCAAAGAATAGGAGTCGTCCCTGAACAGATTCCAGGGACCCAGATGAAGCTCTTCTTTCATCAACGTAGACTTAAGAAAAACAACTAACATGGTGGAGTATGAAGCCAACAAAAACAGCTTTTCAGAATTTGACTTGTTTATAATCTTACAATTGGAATTTTTTTTGTACCTAATGTAGTTTGGGGCATTTTACTGACAGAATTGCACTGTAACTCTTTCATGGACATCACATGAGCAACAATAAACTTCGTCACTGAGCACGTTTGAAAGAAAAATCAGTTCAATTTGGTCTTTTTATAGGTGCTAGTCTTCATTATACTTGATTTGAATGAACTTATTAATATCAACCCCAATTGTTGGCTTTAAGTATAAGGACTAGTCCTTAATTTGTGATCACACAATGTAACAACTATAATTGTATTTTGCACAAGTGTCAAAAATGAACACAGTAGCCATTTATAATCTGAAATATGAAATCATCTCTTATTAGACCTGGAAGTTCAGTACACATCAGCAGTGCACAACAGCTTACCATTTGCATCTGTTACTCTGCTAATGTGTATTATAGCTTTATGTCAACCTTGTTAAATATGATTACAATGGAACAAATAACCATGACTATCATCTTAACCCAATTAAACAACACTGACATACACCAGACCACACTGTTTATGTGATGCATTTGCACCTTTTTACATAGATATGTTATAATGGAGACTTCCTCTATTAACTATTTATTTGATGTATAGATGGTTATGGTTTTTACCTTATTTGGTGTGCCTTTCTGTGAGCAGATTTGGTTCTTGCTCTACGTTGCATCAATTAACTAATTGCAATAGTTCTAACCAAATTTATAATCCTTTGGGAATGTGTGAAATTTTGAGATTGCAATTGTTTTGTGTAACAGTTGCAGTATGCTTTGAATTTTTTTTCAATTTCCTTTTTTTTGGAAATGATTCTTTTTCGTGATTGCTCTTCTGGATGTTTTAGTTTTGCATTGGTAGCACATCATTCTTTCTTTTTCCAAAGGAAAATGCGTGATCGGAATACTTTTTCTATGGCAGTATCATGAAACAGAGTAGCGTTCTGATATTTCACAGAAGTGTTCTTATTGTGAACACACATAGCAGGTGTTTGAACATTTAATGAAAGAAATGTTGTCCAGCTTAATTTTTGCTTCATAGTAGTCCCTAAACATGATTTGTTTGTAGCACGAGTTGATCAAAAGCAAGAAGGTCTGGGGATATGGCTGGATTTTTGCACCCACATTTCTCCCCTACTACCCAAATAAATTTCTGTGTTGTCTAAAATCAAAATAAATTATGAACATTTTGCACTTGATGTTTCACATTGATTGCATTTGGAAAGGCAATGACTGATTAAGAATAGTTATCATGGTTTTATGTGTGGGGAAATTGTATCTCTTGAATTTGAGTTTTTTGAAGAGGTGATCAAGAGGATTGACGAGGGCAAAGCAGTAGAAGTTTTCTACGTGGACTCAGTAAGGCTTTTGACAAGGTCCCGTGTGGTAGGCTGGTCTGGAAGGTTAGATCGCATGGGATCCTCTGTGAACTAGCCAATTGGATACAAAATTGGCTTGGTGATAGGAGTCAAGGTTATGGTAGGAGTTTGTTTTTCAGACTGGAGACCTGTGACCAGCAGTGTGCTGCAGGGATCAGTGCTGGGTGCACTGTTGTGTGTCATCGATATGAACAATTTGGATTCAAATGTTGTTGGTTTAATAAGTTTGCAGATGACAATAAAAATAGTAGTGTAGTGGACAGTGAAGAAGGTTACCTAAGCTTAGCACTGGATCTTGATCAACTGGACCAGTGGGCTGAGGAATGGCAGATGGAGTTTAATTCCAATAAATATGAGGTGTTGTACTTTGGTAAGACAAACCAGGGCCCTGGGGAGTGTTGTAGAACGGAGAGACCTTGGGGTGCAGGTATATAGTTCCTTGAAAGTAGCAACACAAGTAGACTGTGTGGTGAAGAAGGCCTTTCACATGCCTGCCTTCATGGGACAGGATGTGAATACGGGAGTTTGGACATAATGTAACAGTTGTACAAGACGTTGGTAAGGCCACATTTGGAGTACTGCATACAGTTCTAGTCATCCTGCTATAGGAAGGATGTCACTTAACTGGAAAGGTACAAAAAAGAATTACAAAGATGTTACATGGATTAGAGGGTTTGAGTTGGATTGAGGCTGGATAGGCTAGGACTTTTTCCTCGAGCGTAGGAGATCAAGGGGTGACCTGATAGAGGTTATAAAATCATGAGTTGAATAGTCGCAGCCTTTTCTCCAGGGTAGGGGAGTCTAAAACTAGAGAGCATAGGTTTAAAGTGAGAGGGAAAAGGTTTAAAAGGGACCTGAGCGGCAACTTCTTCACACAGAGAGTGATGCGTATATGGAATGAGCTGCCAAAGGAACGCCGGAGCTGCTAGAGGAAGTGCTAGAGACTGGTACAATTATGGCATTTAAAAGACATTTGGATGGGTACATGGATAGGAAAGGTTTAGAGGGATATGGGACTAGCTCATGCAGGCACTTGGTTGGCATGGACAAGTTGGGTGGAAGGGCCTGTTTCTGTGCTGTATGACTCTATCTATGGTTTAGATAGGCTTGCGCTTCTCTAGCAAAGTTCCAGTGTCCATTTCTTTAGAATCAGTGTTGTCCTTCAGAGGTTGAATTTTCCCCAACTTTCAGAAGGTAGTTTGGTAAATTGCATGTTTTGTTGGAGGTTGCCTCAGATTTTTTTAAACTGAAATTAGTCTGTGATATTTGCACCTGTATGAAGTTTGGTGTGCTGCAATTACCAGCTTCATTAATTTGTTTATTTTAAAATAGGTTGAAGAAAACTCTACAGAAGAGTTTCATTCAAATGCTGCTGAGAGTGATTTCAGTCCTGTAATTGCAGAAAAACAATTTGTCATGGTAGTCATTGATCGTTTAGCTCTAATTTAAAATTACGACAGTAGCACCAAACGATTTTTTTTTATTGTGGACATTCTGGTGTTAATTTAGTCCTGGATCTGTTGTGGGGTAGAATATAGTTTAAACTTGCAAATTATAACTTTTAGTGTTGGAGGTAGATTTGATGAGTGCTCATGTATTGGCTCTGCTGCGGAGAATTGGAAATGTTTGCTTATTTATTTCCCAGTTTATTTGCCAGCCCAGCTAATTGTTTCATGTTATATCACTTAGCAAATTTCATGCCTTTTTTTTATTCTCTTGACTAAATCTTATTGACATATACTAGTTTATTCCTTATACATAAATTGCTGAAAGTTAACATGAAATTACAGCAAGCAATTAGAAAGATAAACAGTATGGTGGCCTTTCTTGTAAGTCGATTTGAGTACAAGAGTAAACATGTCTTACTACGTTTATGTAAGGCTTTTGTAAGACTGCACCTGGAATATTATGTTTTGGTTTACCTGCCTAAGGAAGTGTGATAGAGGAAGCGCAGTTAAGGTTCAGCAGATTGATTCCTGCAGTTCATGGAATTGCCTTGTGAGGAGAGATTAAGTTGACAGGGCCTCTCATCTAAAGTTTGCATGAGTAAAGTTATCTCATTAAAACATACAAAATCATTAAGGGGCTTGACAAAAAACAAAGATGAGGGATAATGTTTTCTTTTAGCTAAGGTGTCAACAACGAGTGGGTCACAGCTTTTAAGGACTGAGATGAGAAGAAACTTAGTCTTGAGGGTAGTGAATCTTTAGTCTGTGTGCCTGATAGAGCTTTGGGGGCTCAGTGCTGAGTGTATTCAAGGCAAATTGATTGGTTTTTGGTTATTAAATGAAGCTAGGGATGTAGGTTTAGCACAGAAAGGTGTTGCTGAGCTAGAAGATATTAGCAGTCATTTTGAGAGGACTAGAATATAAAAGCAAAGATGTATTGCTGAGGTTTTATAATGTGTTGGTCAGACCACATTTGGAATATTGTGAGCAATTTTGGGCCCCGTATCTAAGGAAGGATGTGCTGGCCCCGGAGACGGTCCACAAGAATGATTTGCTTAATGTATGAAAAGTGTTTGATGTCTCTGGGCCTGTACTCACTGGAGTTCAGAAGGACTCGGTGGGGGGAGGGGTGGTGGTGGCGGGAATCTCATTGAAACCTACCAGATACTGAAAGGCCTGGGTGGAATGGACATGGAGAGAATGTTTCCATTTGTAGGAGAGTCTGTAAGATCTGAGGGCACGGCCTCAGAATAAAGGGACGTCCCTTTAGAACTGAAATGAGGAGGAATTTCTTCAGCCAGAGGGTGGTGAACCTGTGGAATTTGTTGTTGCAAAGGGCTATAGAGGCCAGGTCTTGGGTGTATTTAAGGCAGAGATTGATTGGTTCTTGATTGGTAAGGGGATTGGGGGTTAAGGGTTGCAGGGAGAATGGGGTTGAAAATAAGTCAGCCATGATTGAATGGTGGAGCAGACTCAATGGGCCAAACGGCCTAATTCTGCTCCTCTATCTTATGGTCAGCTATGACCATAATAAATGGTGGAATAGGCATGTGCAACCAAGTGGAAGCCACTTGCTTCTGTTTCTGTTATTCTTGTGTCATTAATGATTCTAACTGTGGCAGTTAGAATCACTAATGACACAAGAATAACAGAAACAGCTGGTAAAGCTACTGCTTCACAGTGTCAAATACCAGGATTTAATCCTGACCTCTGGTGCTGTCTGCATGTTCTCCATGTGACTGTATGGGTTTCCTCCCATATCCCAAAGACGTGTTACGGCAGGTTAATTGGCCACTGTAAATTGCCCCGAGTCTGTAGGTGAGTGGTAGAATTGGGGTGGGGGGGTGGTATTGATGAGAATAAAACATAGGATTGTGTAAATGGGTAGTTGATGGTCTGTGCAGACTTGGAGGGCCAAAGAGCCTGTATTTCTCTCACCCTATGATTTTGTTGTTCAATAATTCTATTCCACTTGGGATGGGAAAAGGCCTTTATAGCTTAGTTTGATAACTGAGTTACTGGATATTGATGACAAGTGCTGTCAGTTGCATCCCTTTTAGCTTTGATTTTGGGAGCATTTACTTTCAGAAGCACTTTATGAATCGACTTAAGAAAAGTTGCTTCTGATAAGAATCTTACCATCAATATAATCTTGCAACGTAAACTAAGGAGGATTTATTCAGAAACTATTTATGTAAATTTTATGATCAGGAGCTTATTTGACCTTTTTATGTTGGTCCACATAAGAAACGAGGACTTATTAGTCATATGTACATTGAAACACAGTGAAATGCGTCTTTTTGCATTATTGAAAATGTGTTGGGAGCAGTCCTCAAGTGTCGCCATTCTTCCAGTGCCAACATAGCATGCCCACAACTTCTAACCTGAACGTCTTTGGAATGTGGGAGAAAACCAAGCACCCGGAGGAAACCCACGCAGACATGGGGAGAACGTAGAAACCCCTTACAGTCAGTGGTATAGTTGAACCCGGGTGGCTGGCGCTGTAATAGAGTTACACTAACCGCTACAGTTTGCTCAGAACAGAAGAACAACCATTGAGAAATAATTGTACATTTCATTCACAATCTCATTTATGCTTGCAAATCATCACTGGATTCAAGGAAGCAGTGTTCAGAATGGTCCATTCAGTTCATAAAGACAACACATCAATTGGCCATGGCCCAAAATTACAATATTAAATACCTGATCAATTTTGGAGATATTTGTTTGAAGCTCCTGTGGTTCAATACTCAACTTTACATTTCTCAATATTCCTAGTCTTTTATTTTGTCTGCTTCACTTTTCCTTGCTTTTAAATATACAAATGTAAAATGGCTGATTGAAACATCAAAAAGTTTTCATGAAAAGGTCAAGGGCACTGGTCCAACAAATACAGTTAATCCAGCAGTGCCTCAAATTACTTGGTCTCCTTAGAAGTACCTGGAATTTCCTCCTCTTATATTGACTGCTCCAACAATATACCTTGTTACCTTATTCCATAATTAACAACCTTTTTAGCTTCTCTTTTCTTCAAAATTCTTAAATCTTAAAATGTCCTTATCATCACTCTTCACTAAAACACACCCTGACTTCTCAACTACAACTTCATGACTGAATGTCTTCCCTGCCACTGTACTGAAACAGCCCTTAAATCACAAATTGTCTTTCCGAGTCTGTCTGCCTTTGACATGACACTTCTCCACATCCCATCCAAATGGGATGGTGGTTCTAGTCTCCTTCTGTAATCTGGTGGATCATTGCTGGTGGATCCCCTGTAAATGGGGTGTCTTTACACCACCTAACCTAGCCAGGCTCCTATTTGGACACATTGTCACAGGACGCTACCTTCTTAAAAACGTGTGAAATGCCTCATATATGGTAATGACCTGCTATACCTCTCCAAAATCTCCCTCGTCAAGGAAAATTTGAACAGACAAAAGACTGGGAATTTTGAGTATTAAATACGGTGCTGCTTCATTACCATTTTACAGCATTCCTTATTGAAACAAATTCTTCCCTCCCCCCCCCCCCCGCAATGTTCAGAGTATTATTCTTTTTTCTCATTTAATAATCTGATTTATTTGATTAACTGATGGTAGTTTAGATGTAGGTTTGGGTGGAGTATGCGTAGCATATTGTGCAGTCAGCTTGTCCTCAGATGAGGGCAAAATCAAGTTTCCTAAATCATGAAACCATTTAGTGTGTGGTTGACATAAGTTTATGATATCCAAGTTACCAACCAAGAATGAAACAAATGGAATCTGTCAGAATTGTCCAAATTTAAAACAACATTGTTCTATGTTTGTCAGATGAAATGTTTTAAAATAGGTTAAATAGAATTCTGAGTTAAAGAACAGTGGCATAGACTCAGAATTATGTGGTAGGGGAGTGTGGAGATGGCCTTCAATTATAATAAAGACATGGCATTTAAGACAACAGGTTTTTACTGCATTCGCATGGTTTCAGTTTTAATCTCACAAACTATTGTGAGATAACCTCCTGTAATGGCTTTCCTTTCAATGCTAAATGGTGGAAGGAGTGCACCACCTCCCAAGCTATCCACCTGTCCTTCCAACAAGCACCTCCTCTCCCTTTTTGTGGCAGTGTCTTTAGGTGCCACCTCAGAACCCACAGAACTGCAGTGGGAACAATCCATTTTCAAACTTGAGGGACTGTTCAAAAAGATTTAAATGGAAGTGTTGCAATAAGTAATGTGTATACAGGCAGTCCCCGGGTTACGACAGGGTTCTGTTCATAGTCGGAAATGGGGGGGAGAAAGTGTGTGGGAGAGGATCACGGTAACAGTTGTGACAGGAGAGTGTGCAGGCATGGAAAGAGTGGCCACCAGCTGGCCTCAGTAACTCAGTGGGCCAGCGAGTGAGTCTGTTTAGCGATCACAGCTCGGCTTGGCTTAAACTAGCTTCTGATTGTTGCAGCTCGGAGTGAGGAGAAAAGGCACACGGAAATGCCCCGTTCTCATTCGGAAGAAGATGCCTACACTTGCCGCAGCAGATGGCAAGTCTATTCCCGCCAGTCTCCCAACTGCCCATCCGTATGTACAGGGTGTCCACAAGTCAGGCATTGGTAGTCTGGGAAGGACATGTAAATGATGATCAAAGCAAAGAATGTTTTTATTGTTTGGGAGGGAACAAAAACAACTGAATGCTTAAGTGGATGGGATTCTCCTTCAGTTTTATTCTAACCATAGATTTGCCCCTGCTTTTTCTTTTGAGCTAGAAAAAGAAAGTCAATTTACTGAGTTAATTATCCCATCGACAGATATTTAGTATGAAACTGATCACTGTTTGCATTGTCTAATGAAGGGTTCAACCAAAGCATTAACCTGTGTTTCAAATGCTGTTTAACTTGTTCTGCATGTCCAACATTTTCTCTTTGTACTTTTTTTCAGACTGCTTTATAAAAACAGATGTTTTATGATGTGCAGTAAATAAGATCCCAGGATTATTTGAAAGAATTAAATTGTTAAATTGATAGCTAGCAGGGTCAGATTTAATGAATTGTTACAATTAAGTGTCTGGTAAAAACACTGTTTACAACACGTAGTCCTGTAATCACGTTTCTATTGTGTGATTGGATTTTTATTTTGTCCCCAATGTTAAGATGAACAGCAAATTAAATCCTGGGAAACTGAGGTTTTTTGAGACATTAAAAGGATGCAGATGAATTATTGTATTATCATCTGCATCATTGTATGAGGAATTGAGAATGGAGCTGAATACTGTAAGGCACAGTGGTTAGATTCCAGAGGCCTGGATTAACAATTCAGAGACTGGAGTTCAGATCCCACTAGTTGTGGAATTTAAATTCATTATGATTAATAATACCTTTTTTAAGGAAGTAATTTGTAATGTTGTCTATTAAGCTGCAAGGTTTTTGTAAAAGAAAAGTTAGTTCATTAATAACCTTCAAAGCACAGAATCTACCATCTTTACCTGGACTGTATGTCCCTCCAGAGTGCCAGTGTTGAACATTCTGCTTAATCATGTCCTTGCACCTTTATCTTCACCCAAAACAGTCAGGACAAGCTTTGGTTTAGCAACCCATTTAAAGCAACTCTTGATAATGTGCTGTGTTGCGGAATGTCATCTTGCATTATCACTTCAAATTCCTAGCACTGGATTGAAACCCCTGAGTTGAACATCTATACTTATTGCAAGAAAGAACAAACTTTCATTCTGTAACACTTTGTGTTTTTTCAACATTTCCTAAGTGCTTCACAGTGGATTTCTTGTTATCCTAGTTCATAGTACTTTCTCAGCCAAAACCATCATGTATAGAAATAAATGGCAAACCTGTGAAAAAGCTGGAAATCTCAAAAGACATCAGAAATGCTGGAAATCTCAGCAGATGAAGCAGTATTATCTTTGGAGAGAAGAAAATTGTTTTTGGAAAGTAATCCTTTGGTTATAAAGTCTTGTGTGATCACTTCTTAGGCAATCGTTCAGGGTTGAGGATGGCTTTTATGGATGGGAGGGATAGCCTTTACTTATTGCATACTAGTCTGTCATCCTGTGACTGCTGACTGAAAGATTGCTCCAATTGTAGAATAAGTAGATTTTTCATGTTTCATTTCCTCAATCCCCACAGTTTGGTTCTACAGTGTGATGTGTCGCTAGTCTGAGTCCAATGGATTGTCCATTATATGAATTTATTACAAAAACCTTACTGTGTGATTGTTACCTGACTCTGTATTTCTTTTTATTTTGACATTCATTTTCCTCATCCAAATCTCTCTTCACATGTTACCTATGAGGATTGACTGATACTGAACAATATGAAATATCATGAACTAAGATTGAACCTATTAACCATATACACATGGCACAGAAGACCATTTGGCCAATTGTGTGTGTGTGTGTCAAATGAACAATATTCAGCCTATTTCTGCTCTCCAGTATTTGCTCTGTAGATTTATAAGTTGCAACAGTCAACTACTATACAAATACCTAAGAAATATGAGATTTTCTATCACTCTTTCCGGCAGCAAGTCCCAAACCCCCACTACCCTCTAGGTGAAAATAAATTCTCAAGTTGCCTCTAATCCTTCTTTTAAAAAAAATCTCTAACTTCACGTTATTGTCTTTAAGTAATATATGCTTTTCTTAACTGGTGTTCTGTCTCTCTGCAATGTTGGGCCATTGAGCCAAGTGCCATGCTCCTAATGTGACCTGAGATGAGATCACATTGCAAAACAAGCTCTGGATTAAATCTGAAATTCGTAATGTCCTACTTTTAGCTGGGTCCCTTTTTGATGGTTTATTTTGGAAAATATTCTGTGTACAATAAATTAAAACAAAATAAACACAGTCAGCTTAAAGTACAATCATAGTTAATTTGAAATCATAACTTGAAAGATCTGTATTAAGGAGCAGGTATCACAGTCATTGGCTTGTAAGTTTATAGAAACCCAGTTTTTCCATAGATTGTTGACCTGAACTATAAAATAGAACAAAGGTTTTGGGGAAAAGTGTTATTTGGATATCACTATATTTAGCATAATCCAAGGAGCTAATGTGGATATCTCTTTATCTTGCATTTAGGTCTGGAAGACAGGACAAGCTCTGGATCTTGGGGAGCCGGGGGTCATCCCAGCCCTTCCAGGGTAAGATGTAGCATATTACCCTGAACCTCATCAATTTGTTTAGTGCTTATTGGTATTCTTAAGCTAATTTAACTCAGAGGGATCTTTATAAAATTCAAACTTCAAAATACTTGGAGATATTACAAATTTGTTGATTATATTTTTACAAATTTAGTGTTTAGTCCTCGAGTAATACAGAAGGGAAACTGATCTTTAAGTCAAATCTGTCAATGTTGACCAAGATGTTTATCTGAACTAGTCCCATTTGCCTGTGTTTGGCCCATATGCCTCTAAACCTTTTCTATCCATGTACCTGTCTCAATGTCTTTAAACATTATATTTGTATCTGCCTCTACAGCTTCCTCTGGCAACTTGCCACCATATACTCACCACCCTCTGTGAAAAAGTTTCCCTTCTGGTCCCTTTTAAATATTTCCCCTCTCGTCTTAAATCTATGTCTTATAGTTTTAGATTCCCCTACGCTGGGAAAAAAAGTATGGCCATCCACCTTATCTATGTCCCTCATGATTTTAAGAACCTCTGTATACTGTATACCTCAGGCATAACAAGTTTTAGCTTATCCAGCCTCCTTATAATTCAGTCCTAGTTACATCCTTGTGAATATTTTTTGCACCCTTTCCAGCTGGTCTTATCAATTTCTAGCTTAGTTTAGCATACCACAGTTGTTAAGTGCGTATTGCATATAATTGCCAATAAACCTATAGGATAGATCAATTCATTTCCTTTCACACAAAGCAGTACAATTGCATGAGCTTAATTGATGATCTTGAATGTCAGCAATGGCACTAATGTTTCATGCTGGTGTTGCAGCTCAGAGTGTTTCCTTGAATTGGGGTTGGAGACAAAATGTTTGCTAGGTGCTTTGCAGATCATTGAACAGTTCCCCCAGATATGTAATTACCATCTTTTTGATGTATTACAGCAACAACACACTTTATATAGCTTTGCGATGTTCTAAGTACCTCAGCGTAATTGGAGAAAAAAAAGTTTCCCTTGTCCCTGTTTCTTCCCCCACTTGCATCTTTTGGTTTCATGATTGAATACCCATGTAATGCAGCTGAGCCAAAGGAAAGAAATAATTTAAGGAGTTCTTAAGGTGGAATGGTTAAATTATTGAATTATGGCCAGTAATGAAGGATGAGGGAAATAGGAGTTGCATAGGAAGCTAGTATTGGAGGAACATTGTTCTTGGTGTGTTTGAACTAAGAACCACCCACCAGATTCCTCTGCTGCTTGACAATGAGCCAATTTCACAAGTATTGTTTTATTTTCAAACTATGGGTTTCCAGCCTCTAAAAAAGATTTCTTTGTAGCACTTTGAAGAATGCATTCTAGGAGTTTTAATTGAAGTCTTTTTGTAAACACAAAACTGGGAAAATCTCTGAAAAGGCATTGATCTAAAATGTTAACTTTGCTTCCACTCTTCACAGATGCAATCTTGTTGAGGATTTTCAGCATTTTCTGTTTTTATTTCAGATCTCCAGCATCTGCAGTATCTTGCTTAAGGTTGCAAACAGTCTGACTCAGCCTCAAACGGTTGTTGGAGAGGGATGAGGTTGTTGGCTTTGGAACAGTCTGGGTGACTAACATATAGTTTGATAAAACTTTTGCCCACTTAGTACTGACTGCCATATAAGCAGTCTGACAATTTAGAGTTAGTGGAGGAGTTCAAGGACGTGGTGTCAAAATAGTGCCGGGAACATGTGTTTCAGATCATGATTAAAAAATGCAGTGTGTAGGAGAGAAGTGAGAGGGAGCAAGGATGAATTTTAGGGAGACACCAGGGGTACCAGTGCAGGAGCAGGAATTGAGGATGTGACAGGTCATTGTCTGATTGCAATTAGATAGACAAGAACTAAGATGTGTCCATCCAACTTGGGCAGTGGTAGAGTGGAGGATGGCGTGAGCAACTATGTTAAAGGTAGAAGACAAGCCAAGGAGGACAGACTACTATTGCAAGGACCATCTTCCAATTATTTTCACTAGCAGTAACGTTAGGCTGATTAACTTGTTGTTTCCAGATGTATCCCCCTTATATGGTTGCCATTTCTGATAATTCCTGAGAGAATTGAGCTTTGACAAGCACAATCAAAATTTTTGAAATTTGTGTGGGTTATTTCTACCGAACCATCTCAGTTGGTCTCGACTTTTTAAAAATGTTGTGAAGAGCAAACCTGCCACCCAAAACCTTTCCCAAGACAACAGCTCCATCCTTCCCCCTTGCAACTGTCTGAAGCCTAATCAGACTATTTACAACCTTAAGCCAAATACTGCATATGTTGGAGATCAGAAATAAAAACAGAAAATACTGGAAATACTCCAAGTTAGCCAGCATCTATGGTGAGTGGAAACAGAAATTAACTTTTTGGTTGATGACTTTTATCAGAACTTTTCCCAGTTCTGTGATTATAAACATCTGTATAACAATGCTTAGAAGGCATTCTATTAAGTGCAGCAGCAAAGTCTTGATAAGAGGCTGGAAACCCATGGGATTAATTAAAGAAGTGCGACAGTTACAAAACTGGCTCATTGATGGAAAGCAAAGCAACCTGTGAATGGATGTTTTGCAGACTGGGGTGCTGGACAATGATGTTGACCAAAGGTCATTTTGGGTCCATCACTGCTTTTTACAAATAACATAGGAGGCAGAGTTACGAAGTTTGAAGACAATTAAAAATATGCCAAAGTAATTAGTGATGCAGGTAAATATACATTTCAGAATGACATGGATAGTATATTAAAACAGGCAGAGGTGTGGCAGATAGAATTAATGTGAAATGATGCCCTCTGCAATCAGGACATGTAAGAATAGTACATGGCACAATTTTGAAAAGTTTAGTTGATCAGAGAAGATCTTGGTGCCTATATTAACAAATTTCTTAATGTTGCCATGGCAAGTTGATAAGATGATGAAAAATGCATATAGGATTTTAGATTTAGCACAGAATGGACTATAAAAACAAAGAAATCATGGCAGAACCTTACAGTTTTCGGATATCGAGGAGAGGTCTGTGCATCACACTTGAGAAAAAATGTAAAGGTCTCAGAGATGTGTTTTTAAAACGTATAGTTATAACATTTTGTTACATAAGATGAAGAGAGGTTGGAAAAGTTCAGCCTGTGGAACAGGGGAGGTTAAGTGATCATCTAATAGATATTTTTGAGATATTGAGAGGTTTCAATGGAGTAGATGGTGAATAACTTTTTTTTCTTGCAGTTAGGTCAGTAACAAGAGATAAAATTAAAAATCAGTTGGAAGAATTCCCAAAGGGAGGTGAATTTTTTTATTTGGACGTTTGCTAGTATCTGAGATGGTGCCAGCTGATTCCATGATTTATTTAAAAGGAAACTTAAGTGTTTAAAGATGAAGAACCTATGGGGCTATAAGAAAAAAGCAGAGCGAGGCTGAACACAGAATATTTTCTTAGACGAATGACTGGATGGTGTGGACGAACAAAGGAATTATGGTGTTTGTGCATACATATCCCTGAATGCTAATTCACAGGTATAAAAAGTAAAATGTTAACATTAGCCTTTAGAGTGTTGGAATACAAATGAAAGTAAGTTATCCCATGGTTGTATAAAGCTTTAGTTAGATTGTGTCTGGGGTACTTTGTCCAGAGTCCTGCTTATTGAATCTGTGAAAGGTGCTATTGGTCCTGGAGGGAATGCAGTGCAACTTCATCACAATGATATAGAGACTAAACCTTGGGCTAAAACCGCTTTTCAATCCATCTTTCTTGAAAGTTTTACTAACAAAAAAATTAATTTCAGAATTTAAAATTGCTATTGACCTAAATATACAATCATTTTTTGGGAGGGTGATGTAGTGTGGGCAGTGGTGAGATGCCAGCTGTGATTGAGTCTGGTGGGATGGAGAACAAGTTCCAGACTTTAGCTTGGTGCTAAGAAAGGATTAAGTTTTGAGGACAAAGTTGCACGGCCGAGGTTGTGCTACCTTGTGTATAGAAGGTTAAGTGTTGGTCCTCCAATTAGATTATTTAAAATGATAGAAGGATTTAACAGTGCTCATACAAAGGAAATATTTGCTTAGAGAATTCAGAATGAGAGGACATAAACTTAAAATTTGTGTGAGCTGGACACTTAAGAGAAGCACCAGCACCTAAAGGTCAGTTGAAATCTTTCCCTATTTCTCCACCCCACTCCCCACCTTTCACGAGAACAAAACAGTTAAGCCTGGACCAGTTGTGGTTTTGAAGACTGCAGTAGAATGTTATTGGTTAAAGCTGTCAGAGAATGTGGAATGATGGGTGTTTATAGATCAGCCAAGAGTTAACTGAGTTGCAGAATATGTTTCAGGAGCTGAATAGACTATTCCTGTTTTGATGTTCTCTAGTACCTAGAATTCAGCAAATCATTTGAATCTGTCAATTAAAGCCTTTGAATCTGTTGTTGTGCACCTCTTTCCCCTCTGCTCCCCTCCCCAATGTTAAATGTCATGATTAATGCAGCTGGAAAATTGGAATAATCTCCACCCCTTCATCCAGCACTCTAACCCCCTTGTGTCTTGTTTCCTGGTGTCATTGATATTTATTTATTCAACAGCTTTGCTTTGAGTCCTCATTTCACCCATAGGAAATGAGCCACAAATAGTGTTTATGTTGCTTTGGTTTCTCCCCCTCCACCACCAACTCTTCCCCCCCCCCCCCCCCCCCAACAAGTCACTCTCCCCTTCTCTTGAACACTTCCATGACAGGGTTCCTATTTTAATTGTCCTCTCTCCACTGTGCTTATCCTTCCAGACTCTATGAACTGTGCTTGTTCCCTGAAGTGTTGAATAGTTCACTATTTCCCCTTTAAGTGTTAAGTTTTTCAGCTTCAGCAGTGTGAGTTGGTGACACTTCTACAGATGTGTTTGCTTGACTCGGCATCCGGTGCTTGTGAGTCCCATGTCTTGCAGGAATGATGATTGACCTTGGAATTCCTGAACTAAGGAAAGGAAAACTGGCCTGTATTCCCTTTCCTGATTGTTGCTTGATGACCCCAGTGGGATGTGTATTGGCTATGGACAGGATTGTATTTATCTGTGATGCCTGATGTTGCTAAATCATAAAGACCCTGTGTCGTGACTTATTAATGATGAAGACGTGGTTAAAGTTAAGGAGCACATGTGGAACCACATCTCAGCAAAAAAAAATCTATAGATTTTTATCTCAGGATGGGGAGAAAAATTGGCAGAGAAAGATTGCTGATCAAGTAATCTGTGCATACACAGTTGTTTGAAAATTGCAAATTACAATTTCTACATCTGGATGCAAACTATTTGCTCCGCTCCAGATGGTCTGTACAGATCAACAAGCGGAAAGTGTCTTTAATGATCTGGCAGTATTTTGTTACTTTTGCTCCTATTTCTGTTGGAGAGGCACCAAATACTCCTTTTCAGGTGTTTTGACACCCCAGGAGCATGGTAATAATAAGTACAGCATTCTTTTGATGCAACGTATAAAAAGATACATATTATTGATACTGCACATTCTGGAAGGGAGGGAGAATTGACTGAAGATCTTTGGGTCCAGAGCCACTCCAGTGCCTGTGTCACACTTGTAACATTGTTCTGACTGACTCATTATATCACTTAGCAGTGTGTCTCTGCACACATACACATTTACAATAATAATAACTTGTGCGGATGTTGGTGGGTCCTTTTTTAAAAACCAAAATATTTAAATATAAAAAGTCACCCATCCTGAGTACTTTCTGAACATGCTATAATGTCAAGTCATACTAATGTGTAATACAATGTCTTGTAGAACTATGCTGATGGAGTGCATTATGAACAAGTGACCAACAGGGAACTTGGATCACATGACAACCTATCTACGTCCTCATTCATGAATTCTCGACTCGTAGGTATGTCCTAGAGCAATGTGTTTGTGTAAGAATCGTAACTTTGCTAATTTGAAGTGTGCTTGCCAGCTATTATTCCTGTTATTTATCTCTAGCCTTTAAATTCTAAAGTTATAGGTGGAGTGCAGATGAATATTAGAAGTAAGTTCATTGTACTTTTTAGGAAATAGAACCAGAGCCTGAAAAACAAAGAGCAGAACTGATTTAGATGAAGTCAGTGGGATAGCGATGGATAAAGGGATCCTATTCAATTCTTATGATGTGGGCGACATACTTTCCTCCACCATCTTCACATTCCACCCCACTTCAAAATTATCCAGGTGCTTCTCCCCAATTTGATCAGAATGGATGTACCTTGCAAAACCTACAAGCTGTCCACCTATGTTTTTCTTCTTGATGAGATGTTGACAGCCGAGGGAAGTTGAAGCATCTTCAGAATTAGTAATGCAGCCAAGAAACTTCAATAAATAATCATGAAGCATTTGCTCCTATATATAGTTTGAAAATGTATGACTATAGGATGCAGAGGTGTGTTATTAATTTTTAAGTAGATGTGCAGATTATGATGTGCATTTCACCAAAATGTAAGGCTTTCTACTGCTCTCACACTGAAGAACAAATGTAGTATGACATTGTTTGCTAACTTTGCTTTGGGTATAATGCATACAATATTGAAATTTGATAGTATAATGTCAGTTTCTACATATAATGTTCATGCTTCCATTTGTTAATGTTCTTGTGCTATCCAGGAAGAGCATGAAGTGTGATGGCATTTTATTTTTAAAACCACACATGCACAAAATATACAGTTTAGTATATGATGCGATTGATTGAATGGTGGTACACTTGTAGAGTAGGGGAGGAAATAACACGACAGAATTCTCTGAAGAGGAGACGGAATGGAATAAATCTGAAAATTCGTTGTTTTAGAGGTTTCAGGTTTATTCCATTCAGTAACTTCTGATTTTGTTGTGACCTGTAAATTTTCTTTGGCAGTTGACTTCATACAATTCACATGTGCCAGGCCTGTCAGATTGGTCTAGTGGACATAATGTATGTGTGAGCCTTGGCAACGAACAGCAGCGTGCTTTCTGACAATGGGGAGCACGGCCAGACCCAGTCACGTCCTCACCTATATTGCTTGATAACAATCAGGATCAAGAACAAAGCTGTTATTTATTTCCCCTAACTAATGAGAGCTGAAGCTAATTGCAGCAGCCTTTCCACCATTCTGGCTGAGATCCTCTGACAGTGCACAAAGGGGTTTGAATCCAGTATTATTCTATTCTGTAAGGTTTTGCTGTTCACTGGATAGACATGTTAAGTCACTGTAGGAGAGCTGCCTTCTCAAAGCATTTATTCTTGGGATAAGTCTGGCTTTTGTCTCACAAACTACCTGGAATAAAGGTTTTACTTTTATGAAAATGGTGGCATTTTTAAAAGATGCATCGTTTAATACTTCTCATTTTAAATTTTTTTAGCTATTTTACTTGTATTATTTGTGAGGAGTAACTCCATGTGATGCCTCCTGTGCATGGATCAGGAAATTTATTCCCTGTGTTAGAGAATTTCTATTTAGGACCTATATTCCTGTGAATCATTTGCATTTGGAGGTGAACATAGTGCACTCAACATTAGCAAGAATTGGCTGCAACCAAAGAAGTAATTATCAAGCAAAAATGACTGTGCTCTTATACAATTAAAAAAAACTGGTGGGCTAAATGCCAAATGCTTAGGAAGGTAGGCAAGTTTCTCCCCACCCCCTCCAACAAACACCCAGATTGATGATAAAAGTATTAAAAACTACCTTTAACTCAGCATTTTAAAATTTTACTCCACAGGAAATTGTTTCATTTTATCTTTCAAGTCACGTTCACATTCATTTGTGATTATGTATCTTCGCTTATGAAATAGATTTTGTGGTGACTTCTGCATAATATCTATTTCTCATACAATTGCAGAAAATATAGAGCATTGAAGGGCCATTTGGCCTGAGCAAATATGTATTGGTGTTTATGTGCACAGGTTAATTAAGGACAGTCTGCATTGATTTATTAAGGGAAGGTTCTGTCTGTGTAACTTGATTGAATGCTTGAAGAGTTAACAAGGCTTAATGAGAGTAGCACATTTGATATGGTATAATGGATATTAGCAAACTGGCCCACAATGTCTGCACTGAATACGATGCTGAATTAAACTAATTCTCTTCTGCTTGTACATGATCCACATCCCTTCATTTCTTGCATATTCACTTGTCTAACTAACAGCCTCTTGACCACTATTATCGTATCTGTTTCCACTACTCCCCCTGGCAGCCCATTCCAGGCACCTACCACTCTGCTTTTAAATAAAAAACTTGCCCCGCACATCTTTGAACATTCCTTCTCTCACCTCAAATGCAGGTCCTCTAGTCCTACCCTGGGAAAAAGATTCTGACTGTCTACTCTATCTATGCCTCTCAATCTCATAAAATTATCAGGTCTCTCATCAGCCTCTGACGCTTCAGAGAAAACAACCCCAGTTTGTCCAACCTCTCCTTATAGTTCATACCGTCTAGTCCAGGCAGCATCTGGTGAACCTCTTCTGAACCCTCTCTAAAACTTCAACATCCTTCCTGTAATGGGTGACCAGAACTCTCAGGGTAAATTGATCAGCAAAGTTAAAGGTCCATGGAATGAAAGAGAAAGTGG
The DNA here is from genome assembly GCF_009764475.1 of Pristis pectinata. NCBI lineage: Eukaryota > Metazoa > Chordata > Chondrichthyes > Rhinopristiformes > Pristidae > Pristis > Pristis pectinata. The sequence goes on along the minus strand of NC_067406.1, from coordinate 29,390,374 downwards.
GAGAGGGTGAAAGGTAATGGTCAACAGGAGGTTTTAGTGAATGGAGGGCTGTATTGGTGGTGATTTTCTGTGTTCAATGCTGAGCTCTTTGCTTTCTTGTGGTGTACATTGATGATATGGACTTAAAAATGGAGACCTGAAGAAAAACTTTTTTATAATACCAAAATTGGCAGTTGGTTGACGTTGTAGGCTACATGAATTGTCAGTATATAGGTCTGGTGAGCCTGTGCAGCAAATGCAAATTGGTTAGAAAAAGCATGAGGTGATGCATTTGGAGAGAGTAAACAAGATAAGGGAATACATAATAAATGGTATGTAGCTAAGCTGAAGAACATCTGGGTATTGGACTGCATGTTGACAGATCTTTTGAAAGCAGTTGATTGGTAGATGAGGTGATTAAGAAAGTATATGAGATGTTTGCCTTTATTGGCCAAGGCATAGAGTAAATAACCAGGGAGATCAAGCTAAAACTGCATAAAACACAAGGTAAGCCACAACTACTGAACATAATTATGCTTGTTACAGGAAGGATTTAGCAGCACAAGAGAGGGTACAGAGAAGATTCCAGAGTTCGTTGCTAGGGCTAGAAAATATTTAAATGAGAGACCAGTGGGAGCAAATGGCTGCAAACACCACTGCCTCTGCCATACACGTCTATGATTCAAGCCTTTTCCTGTCTTTTTCTATCAGCATTCATCCCTATTCTTTATATGCTAATCTGCCTGCCTTTGTGAATTTAGTTATTGATTAAAGTTATTGATTACATTACATTACATCTATGGAGGAAAATAAATAGCCGACGTTTTGTGCCGAGACCCTTCATCAGGTCTTGGTCTGAAACGTCGACTGTTTAACTTCCCTCCATAGATGCTACCTGAGTTGCTGAGTTCCTCCAGCACTTCCTTGTGTCTCCATGTAGACATCTTAATCTACAGGTTGCCATGAAGTTTAACTTGGGATATCCCCACCATGACAGAAATGAAATTATAAATCACAATGACATTCAATCACTTTGGGGAAACCCTAGTCTGTATGTGATGAGTGTCACCTTTTCTGCATCAATAATCTAACCCTTTGGAAGAAGAGGCTGCCAATTTTACTCCTATTGAAGGAATAGGATCTTAAGGCAACTGGAACATTATAAAGACATGTTCCTCATAAATAGACGTGGCAAAATCTGATGTGTTTCTTTGCTTGTCATTAATGAAAGCAGCCTTAAGAATCTGAAAGTTGGTTATCGTGAGCAATGTGGTTCTGGTTTGGGTGACAAACTGTAAGGTGGTGTAGTTTTGCTTTAAGTGTGCAAATCTGTCCTGATTATGTCATCCTGATTGTAATTTTTACCTGGTGCCTCAGCAGGAAATCTGGCATTAATACTTTGCCAGGCCAACCTGGTATCAAGTGCATCCCAAACCAGAAGAGTTCCAAGAAAACTAGTTTTATTTTTAAAAACTCTGCTTTGTTGTTAGGGTGAAGCAAGTTTGTTTCTGGGACTTAGTAGGAGTTCTTGGGCTCCTTGTCCTGGTGACCACGTGTTCTCATCTGACTACCAATGATGAGTTACTTGTGACAGCATCCAGCCACTTGGAGTCCTGCTCTTGTTCATCATTCAGTTTGGTCTTTAACTGATTTTGAATGAGAATTGTACAACTAGTATTCATACCTCAAAATATTTAGGGGTTTGATACCTTTATCCCTACATTGTGCTCTTGCTGCTCCATTCAAACTAAAGTTAATGAGTCTGTTTTGATCAATTTTGGGACCCACAGATCAGGAATATACAAGTGTCAGCAACTGATGTGCTGAGCTATCTGATTTCAGCTGGAGCAATATTACAATAAAAACTTGCAATCATATAGTCTCTTCAAAGTAGGAAAACATTCCAAAGCAGGAACTATAATGTCACAGAAGGTAGCGAGGTTTTTGTGTTTGTGAGGGGGGAAATACAGATGTATGAACATGTACACGTATTAATATCTGAAGGACAGAATTGGGGTTTTGGATTGAAGACCTCATTGTTGAATAGCTTTCTAACTTTCTTGGACTTCCATTAAGGATAACTTGGGTGAGGTCTTACTGTATCATGAGCCATTGCCTTCAGGAGAGAAAGAACAAGGAAATTGGTGGGTTAGGGGATGTGTGGGATGAAAGGGTGGGAAAATATTCAAAATTTTTCTGTTATTTTGCATCTTTATATTGGACATGGTTGCATAGTGGGTATGTTATTTCACTGCATTGCAGACACCTGAATTAATTATCTGGTGATGTGTTAAAGTGCTACATTGGCAACTGGGAAATTTAAATTCAGTTAATTAAATAACTTTGGAATAAAAACTGAAATCAATAACAAAGACCATGAAACTACCTGGCTGGTATAAAGGCCCAAATGTTACACTTGTATCTTTTAGAGAAGGAAATCATTTGTCCTTGTGCAGTTTGGTCTATGTGACTTTAGACGCACAACAATGTGCTTGATCTTAAGTGCCTTCTTCAGTAGCTTAGCTGATTGCCTCCCCCCTCCCCACAGACAATAAGTGCTGGCCTTGCTAGTAGTCCACATCATGTGAATGAGAAAAATCTATTGCGCGAAAGATAACTGTGATGGAACAAAGCTGCTGCCTGGTAGTGGTACAGTGTACTGTAGCCAGTCTGCTGGGACGAATCTTGGCTGTGGCTTATTTAGTAAGCCCAGAAAAATGGTGTTTTGGGAAGTAGTGGGTGTAGTGTAGGTCATCACTGATTATCTCAAAAGATTTCACATCTGTTTTAGGGATCTGTCCCAAATGGCTCCCAGACTTTTTTTGTGTGCATGAAATGTTTCCTGTAAAATAACCCTCCAAATGCTTTACAGAGGCCACTCCAGTGCATCTGTGTTGTTTGTGATGTTGGTCATATAACCTTCACAAGAAGTCCTGAAAAGAAATTGCTTAGCATTTTCATGGAAGATTGGATAAATCATAACATTATGCTTTTATAACTTGAAATAAACTTGCATGTTTGTATGCTAAATGTTTTTAATAAACATATTTTAATAGGCAAAAAAGTCATGACCTTGGAGAGTGAAAATGATCATGAGAATGATATTTTTAAATAATTTCAAAGGTCTGTCTGATGGCTTAATTTAGCTGTGGTGTTTTTTGACCAGCGTTGATTGGTAGAGTGGAGGACTGTTAAGTTGATTAGAACTTGCAATGTACCCTTCTCACTATCTTAACAAGAGCATGCCTGTAAAATGCATTTGTTAAAGTCTTTGTAACTGATTAGCTTTCCAAGAAGTGTTTGATTTTGGAGAAACAATTCCATGAATTGTTCAGTGGTATTTTTTTTTGAATAAATTGAAACTGCTGACCTTATGCCTGTTGTAGTACCAAACTATATGGACAAGGAAGATGCAGGTCTTGCACGTCATTGTAAAACTCTGATCGCAGATGGTATTGATGTATTTGTATCACTGGACTTGAAAAGGACAAAATCAGTCTGAATTCCTGAATCTAACCACCATTCACTGAGAGCTGTGGGAATGTTTATGAAGAAGATATAAACATGCTTAGCTGAAATTCTTTGTTCCTCTTAATTAAATAGTTTGATCACAGAATTTTAGCATAGTAGGGATGGGGAGCATTTGGCCTGGTACATCTCCGTTTACTGCACTGAGTTTATCAATGTAATCCCTTGGTCTAGCTTAGCACACTCGCCCCCAGTACCAAATAACACTGCAATGTTTCATGCAAATATCTGTCCACAAACCCTTAGAAGGTTCTATGGAATATGATTTCTATCATTCATTTTTAATTGGACCACCCCTCTGGGTGAAAATGATTTTTCCCATTTCCCCTCTAGTCCTTTAGTCAAATATCTTAAACCAACAGCTTCTTGGTACTGACCCATTCACCAAAGGAAACCTTTCTCCCCACCTACTCTATCAGACTCTTCAGATTTTACCATTAGGCCACTGCAAAACTGTCTGCTCTCTAAGTACAATCTGAATTTACCCAGTGAAATACTTATGTAGTCTAGTCATCGTTGAAACACAGCAGGCAATATTTGAGCAGCAAATGTTCTAATAAAGTTTGGAATGATCAATAAAGAAGGACTTTAAATCAAGATTTGCTTTCTAACAGAAATTAGTAGAGGAGAGTACAGCCTAAAATTTGGAAATAATGCCACCAACTTCTTTAAATATTCATCATTCACAGCCAATTCTTTGGAATCAAGCAGTTATCATAGAAGGGAGTAGACAGTAACCTATTTCAGCAGTGACTGAGGAACTTCACTAATTTAGTTTCTTAACCTTTTTGTGCACTTCCATTTACTCTGAAGTTGTGAGCTGATCATAAGTAACATGAAATTCCAATTTGGGCTGCAGTCAGGAAAATGGACTGTAAGTTCTATCAGTTATGATGTATGAATTTGCACTTGGGTTTTCATTTGCATAGCACAAATATAAAATCTCCCAGAGTGTCTCGGTCAAAATTGATTGTTGACTGGGATGTGGTTACTTTTTTTGCACTATTTGATTTTGTAATTTATAGTAATTTTATGTCTTTGTACTGCTGCTGCAAAGCAACAAATCATACAAGGCAGTGTTAATAAATCTGATTCTGAATTTAATTGAGCAGCTTACCATTTGTTGCAGCTGATGAAACTGGCCAGTGATATTTTCTGTTCATTGCTGGTTAAGCATCTTGTAAATCAATGGAAAGTCAATTGCCAAACTCATTCAAACTGAAGTTAAAGTAAATTAGTATCAGTCTGAGAAATAAAGCTGAGTGAGGCTTCAATCAACTGCTTACCACTGACATTGCAAGTCGTTAACAATGGATTGATGTGAACACTGATAATTATGTTCCCAAAGGTCTAGACACAATGTGATAAACATGTTTGGATGGACATAATCACCATTTTGACTTGGGATCATGACTTTTTTTGTGGGCAGGACTGTTGACGAATTTTTCTCTTGAAACAGCTGGAAGGTGGACAATCTTAAATGATGATGTTTTAATTGAAATCCATGCTGGGATGCTCCTCTTTGCTCTCATGTTTAGGTTGGCTGGGAGTTCTGCACCAACTCCTTTCCCTGGCCCCAACTTCTCCACAATTCCAACCCAAACCATTCTATTACTAGGTTGATATTGCATGTTGTATTTGAAGAGGATCAATAAAGATTTAAGGCTTTAAACGTGGATGTATGGGAAAGAAGTGGAGAAAGGAAATGTTTACTTGTCCGTCCTTTTCCACTGAAGTGATATTGGGAGCTTCCTACTACTGCCCCAGGCCTACTGGCATTGATTTTCTTGCTTTCTTGTGAACCACAATAAGTAGAATAGATAGGATGCCAGTTTGTAGGAGAGAAAGAGGCTGGAGAAGGCTGCTAATGTGCACCTGGTGAGGGAGATCAGAGGATGCAGGCTGCATGAGATGGGAATTAAAGCTCAATTTTCCATTGTTGTCCTTGGAATAACAGAAACATTCAGATCCTGAACTCCTATTTATGAAGTTTGATAATAATGGTGAGTTTCATTAGTGTAGCTGAGTAATTTTGGCTTGGGGAAGACTATTTGCACACAATCGTGTTTATATCAATGCTGTTCAGGAATTGGCATTGAGGGCATCTGTGGGCTAAAGCCATAAGGTGAAAAGAAATAGGAACAGCAGTAGGCCATTCACCCCCATGAGCCTGCTCCGCCATTCAATAAGATCATGGCTGATCCAACAAAAGAACACTTGCGTGAGAAAATCAGCGTGGTTCTGAAAGCAAAATCTTTGTTAAACTGACATGTATGTGGTGTTCATCATAGCCTCATAATATTCCACAGTGCTTGTGGGGAGTTAGACTCCTTCAGTTCCTATGGCAGTGGATGGTCAGCCAACATATGCTGCTCCAGAAGTGTTAGGTATATTGATGGCCTCTAAGATGCAAGTATTTACCTTGCTGAACAAAGCTTGGATAGTCCTGTGTTGTTCAGTGTGGACTCCCTACTGCTGTACCTGTCCCTATCATCCGTTCTTGCTCACTTGTGATTTGTTTTCATCTGTTGACCTGTATAGCAATCAATCTTGCCGATCCTTCTTTCAAAGTGTGAGTACCTGAGCTGGGGCACAGTTTGCATGAGTCCTTTTGACAATGTATCCTCAGGGTGACTGACCTCCCTTGAGGCTGTCATCATCATCGTACTCCTACCTACTATCTGTGGGTGTTTGAGTGCTGTCTGGCAGATTAAAGAGAGAAAGCTTTCAAACTGAGAGTGTTTTAGTTGGTCATTAACCATGTAATCCTAATTCATCTTTTATTGATTTTATATTTAGTGTGTGTATTATGCCGTATGAATGATTATTTATTTGTGTCACCAGGGATTGGAGTGCAGTTTGTATCTCCAGTGGCAAAGGGCACAGAGACTCCATTGATGTCCTGTGGCTTAAATTGTTGGCTGGAAGTCTACCTCTTGCAGCCTTAAAAGAACAATGATTGAGATTGATCATGAAGTAGAGGCATTGATTATTAAAAAGGCGAAGGTGAATGCCAATACTGGATGGTCAGATGGAGGTAAGAGCAAAAGATGTTGATAAACCAAGGTGCATCCTGTCACGACTCTCCTGTGCTTTGTTTCCATGGCAACTCAAACTACTATAAATTTCATGTCTAGTGTGCCCCTTTAAATACTTAAATAAACTGGTATTGCTCAATGCACATCTGTAGCTGTTAAATTTTGTGAATTTTAGAAATGTTAGGGTGATATAGTGGCTGGATTTCAGAAGGTTCTGACAGGTGTGCTATACTGACTTCTGAACTTCCCAGTTGTCCTCAACACATCAGGAGAATAAGCCCATGATTTTTTTTGTAACTAGATTGTAGATTTCCCAGCTGATTTGGAGGCTTGCTATTTTTCCATTTAAGCTGGCACCACAGAGATTTTAGGTACCCATATGTAATTTTTGAACCATGTAAAAAAAAATCCCAAAATTTGCCTGTGTGGTAATGGAGGTGGTGGTAGTGGGGAAGGGAAAAAATTAGTAAGAATTCCTACTGTGACCCATGTTAGTGTCATCTGTGTTTTTGTCACCAATCATAATCAAATACAAGTGACCCCTGCATTATGGCAGTCACGTAATAGAAGTTCACCCTTACAGAGTTGACAAATCACTATCAAAAAACCTGAGAAACAGAATAAAAATTTGCTCTTACAAAATTTATGTGGGGGTAAAAAAAAGTAAGTAAGTAAGAACTAAATTTACCTTTTTTCAACTTGCATTTCTGGATACATGATGTGGCTTTGTGTTGTGGAAAATTGTGATTATGGACATTCTCTAGGAGTGCACCCCCACCTTACCCACCCCCTCAAGCGCAGGGGTCACCTGTAGTTTGCCTTGAACTTGTGGATAAAAATGGTTACTTAGATGAGATACTCTAGCAGTTGGTTGCTACCAATAGAAATATCTTTAAAGTATACCTTACTTGAAGATGGGGAAACAAACAGAAACAGAACAGACAGCTTTAAATTCTGCTGGTGTTTAAAAAACAAATCAGACATGAATTAATATTTGGAAAACACAATTCATACCTCTTTAACTGTATTCCCCTTCAGCAAGCACTTGCTGCCAGGTTGCTTGCTGTTGCTTCTGATGTTCTTTTCAAGAAATTTGATAACCTCACTACTGTGCTACATTCTAAGATGGCAGATACTTCATTATCAGCTCGGCTGTGCTGCAGCTGATTCTGAAGTCATCTACTGAGGTGCAGACTAGTGCATGTCATGTGATTTAAACATTTTTGAAGTATTTTTCAGCTATGGTTACCTGTCTGGACATAAAATGGGTGACATGATGTTTACTTTTCAAAATGTATAATGTTTAGCATTCTGTTGTAATAGAACAACTTTCCATTTCAAATAATAAATATAAATCTTGAGCATAAAATGGAAGTAGTGATTTTCTTTAAGGTCCATTTTGTTCATTGAATTGTAATATGTTTGTATTGAAGAATTTTTGTATACATGCTTAGTTGGATTTCTGTCTTTTTTGTATTCTTCAATGTTGTGGAAATTGTTCCAAAACATTTTGACTCAATGCCCTGAATCTTCCTGAATTTCTGACTAGCTTCCAATAAAACTGGCTGATTTGGATCATCATTTAAGTGTCACACTGTGCATTCCTAGGTATTGAAAGGGGTAAATAAATGCTTGAAATGTATCTCTAATTTGCCTTTTTTTCTGTACATAGTGTGGTTTATCAGTTCTGGAAAAGATTTGGTTCTTTTGTAGAAGTTCTCATGCAATTATGCTTGTTAGTTTTGAATTAGATGCCAAATTATGTATTCTACTATAAAAAGCCTGTTTGAAATGAAAATTGGGTCAGAGATCAAAACAGCAACCAACCCAAGCAACAAATCTGCAGATTGCTGCCAAAGACAGAGAGGATGACTACAACCAATGACCCAGTTCAGTAAAAAGCCAGGATCAAATGCAAATTGGAGACCTTTTTTGCTTCATGTGGAAGAGTTTCACAATAGCCACCAAGCTTATAGACTGAGTGATTTGACAACTCACCTTTAAGAACAAATGTGTTACTAATTATCAATGCTATGTTTTAAATTGGCTTCCACATTCTGATATTTTCAAAAAATGAAATGATGTTGAAATGTATTATGTTGATTTAATATTAATTCAGTGCCAAATCATGCTTGGTTATGCTCTGTGATGCACCTTGAAAGGTTTTACTGCTTTAAAGGTGTGTATTTGTATAATTGTAGTTGACCATTAAACTACTTTGAGCCATATTTTTGCGTGTCAGGAACCCTACTTAATTGCAAATTGCTGTGATAATTATTGATGAATATAAAGCACTGAAATTCAGAAATATGGACTTGATTAAACATTGTAGTGTCATATGCCAAAAGAGTACTCATATACTGAGCTGGGCAATGTGAAGGCCGCAATTAGTTTTAGAGAAGGTGAAAGAAAACAACCTGCTCCAAAAAGACAGACTATAAGTGAGCAGTAGTGATGTTGGAAGGACAGAACTAGACTCACCTTCAATAGCTTGCTACCATTCACTAAGTGTGCAGTGATATATTTTCCCCATGGAAAAGCTATCTCTGAGCAAGTAGTAGCTCCAGTCAGATCTATCCGATTGCTCCTTTGTAAATCTGAACAGTTACACTCTTCAGGGGTATAATTTGTTGATAATTGATTCTGCTTCAATAAATGCAGAATAATGTATTCTATATTCTAGTAATATTTGTGTGGAAAAATATCATATGATCTTCTATGCACAATTATTATACTTTATAGTCCATTCTACCACTTAGGAGAAATCACTGTGTACCCTCTCAAAATTTGACGAACTTTCTATTAGATTCCCCTTCAGTCACTTTTTAGTTAACTGATATAATCTTTGTGTTTCAAATCTCTCACAGTTATATACCTCTAAAACTTGTCTCATTTTAGTTTGCTCTGTTTTTTCTTCTATGCTTTGCGATATCTTCTCCATTTGGCACTTGGCAGTATAGGATGGTCATCCACACTTGGACTGCTTGAATTCATAACACTGGAGTGGAGTAGAGAAAATTGGATGGTTGGAAATAAATTGTTTTCCTGAGCAGATGATCTGTAATCTTTCTCAGAACATTTTCTGATATTGCTGACGTAATATTCTGTGGCAGATATCAAGAATAAAACACTTTTAGTAAAAACAAGGAGGCTGGGGGTAAAAGGCACAATTTAATGTCATAGTTAAAGGGATTCCAATTAATACAGTGTGAGTCTTTCTTTAATGATAACATTGCTGAAACCCCTCAATTTAGTTTACCATCTTATTGCATGTGACCTCCGCATTCAGAATATCTAGAGTCAGAACAGCATAGATTGAGGCCATTTGGCACATTGAGTCCATTCCAGCTCTCATAGTCATACAGTACGGAAACAGGCTTTTCAGATTACTGTGCCTGCACTGACCATCTACCATCTATAATTTCATTTTATTGTCCCCACTAATTAGAGAGTGTGGTCTCTGAGAAGCAATATTATTAGTCCCTTTACCCTGGTCTATTTCCATAGCCCTGCAAATCATTTTCCTTATATGCCTATTTGATTCCTTTCTGAAATCATTGATGGTCTCTGCTTCCACTGCCCTTGTAGGCAGTAAGTTCCCAGTCATTACCAGTTGCTGTATTAAAGAAATTAATTGCATTGCTCCTGCCCAAAACTTAAATCGGTAGTTTGGGGCAGGCACGGTAGTGTAGTGGTTAGCGTAACACTATTACAGTGCCAGCGATCCAGGTTCCATTCCCGCCGCTGTCTGTAAGGAGTTTGTACGTTCTCTCCGTGTGCTCCGATTTCCTCCCACATTCCAAAGATGTACGGGTTAGGAAGTTGTCGGCATGCTATGTTGGCACCGGAAGTGTGGCGACACGTGCGGGCTGCCCCCAGAACACTATGCAAAAGATGCATTTCACGGTATTTCGATGTACATGTGACTAATAAAGATATCTTAATGGGTGGAGCTTTTCGTTGTCTGCCCATCTAAACTTGGTATAATCTTGTGCATTTTCAAATCTCACGCAAACCTCCTTTGCTGTAAGGAGAACAACCCCTGCTTCTCCACCCTAACCTGGTAGATAAAATCCCTCATCCCTGGAACATTCTGTTAAATCTCAAGCACTTGTACATTTCTCCTAAAGTGTGATGACCAGAATTAGACACGAAACCCAAAGCTTCATAAAATTTCAGCAGAACTTCACTGCTTTTGCATTCAATTCTTCTATTAATGAAACTCAAATTTGTTATCTATTCTCTCAATACGTCTTGCCATCCTCAAAGATTTATGCACCTGAAGACCAGACCCCTGTGTTCCTGCACATTCTTTAGAACTGTGCCATTGTCTATATTGCCTCATCCTATTTCTTGTTTAAATCCACACTCTTCGGTATTCAATTTCATCTGTGACGTGTAAGCCCATTCTGCTGGTCTCTCGGTATTCTGTTGCAGTCATTTCATTTTGTCCTCATTGTTTGCGACATCCCCAAATTTTGTGTCATCAGCAAAGATTTGTGCTTGTATTTTACTCTCTCATTATATTCCAATATCCATTTAATTTTTTTAATTAAAAAAAAGCATTCCTTGCTAGCACTGACCATTGAGGAATACATGCTTACTGAAAACTTCCTTTCCACAGCTGCTCCCATCTGTCCTTAAGCCATTACTTTTTGTATATGCAGGCTGATGCTCACCCTCTTGTCCCATGTCTTGTATGTGACATGTTGTGAAACGTGTTCAAAATTGTTATACATAGTATCCACCGTATTTGATTTATCAGCCTTCTCTGTTACTTCAAAAACGTTGTCAGTCAAACACAATCTTTTTTTTTCCACAAAACTCTGCTGGTTCTCCTTAATTGACTTACAGTTTCTAAGACTTGCTGCCAGCATAACTACTGGCCAATCCATTTATTAAGAATTCCTTTGCACTCTTTCTAGTGCCACATTCGAATCCTTTGGTATATCTCTGTATCTTATCATAGAGTCAAACAGCATGAAAATGGGCCCTTTGGCCCACTGAGTCCATGCCAACGATCAACCACCCTTTCACACTATCCTATGTTAATGCCATTTTTAATTCCTGCATTCCCCACAGCACTCCCCAGATTCTACCAGTCCCCTACACATTAGGGCCAGTTTATAGTGGCCAAGCAATCTACCAACCCACAAATCTCTGCTTCCACCAAAATTTTATCAGTATCCGCTTCCTTAGTATCGATTATGTGTTTCACCTTGTTCTTGTGCGTTATCTTCCCCTTTGTCTCTAATATATTCCTTTTACTGCCTACACTGCAGTAGAAGACTTCTGGCTTCCATGTTAGTTGCTGTTCTGTTTGCCAGAGTTATTTTCTTATTCACCTACCCTTTCAGCTGATTGCATTTGGCTTGGTTCTTGATGGAAAAATTCATTTGACATGCATCATATACCCTCTTTTTAGTTTATTTAGTTCATCTTTATCTCTCTCTCATCACCCTGGCTTTGGATCCCATACACTTCCTCTTGTTGGAGCATATGGACCTGAATCATTTCCTCTTCAAAATTCTTTTCTTTCCACTTTTGGTTTCCTTTTAGCTTGCCTTCTCTTCCCTTCGAAGTTAGCATTTACAATTTGGAAGCAAAAAATAAACTGCTGGAGGAACTCAGTGTAGTGTTTCTAGAAAGATGTGGACCCCCGAAACATTGACTATCCATTTTCCACCACAGATGCTGCTGTTGCTTCATCTGCTGTGTTCCTCCAGCAGCTTGTTTTTCACCTTAAATTCCAGCATCAGCAGTCTCTTGTGTCTCCATCTTAATTCAGAAGTTCATCATCAGAAATTGTTGAATATTTGGGTTATTGGAGATTGAAAAATTTTGAGATTGTGGTGACTCACCGTCTAGTCGGGCGAACCGGCTCAGCAGTCGGGTCGCGCGGTGTCGGAGCGACGAGGCCCAAGATGGCGGCGGGCCTCGTCTTTCCGAGCGACGGGGAGAACCCGCGCGCGGGAAAGTCCTGATGACGGACTTACGTCATTGCCGGTTTTTTTGGGCGGGAGTTTTCTCCCTTAAAGGGCCCGCGCAAGGCGGGAAAATAAACCAGTTCTGTTTGGCAACCCTCCGAGTAGAGTCTTTTTTTATTCCGCGGTAGCAACCGCTACATTGGTGACCCCGACGGTCCAAACGGCTTTTGGACCCGCAAAATGGACGACAGCGCAGCAGCCAACGCAGTGGCCCTCAAGCTGCCCACCTTTTGGACACTTCGGCCCAGCGTCTGGTTTGACCAGGCCGAAGCGCAATTCCACCTTCGGCAGATCACCTCCGACTCCACGAAGTACTACCATGTGGTTAGCTCTCTGGACCAGGAGACAGCCGCCCAGGTTGGAGACTTCATCCAGTCGCCTCCGGAGGAAGATAAGTACCCGGCTTTCAAAGACCTTTTGATCCGGACCTTCGGCCTCTCCCATCGTGAGCGCGCCGCCCGCCTGCTTCATCTGGATGGCCTGGGGGACAGATCCCCATCCGCCCTAATGAATGAGATGCTGGCATTGGCCGAGGGACACAAGCCATGCCTGATGTTCGAACAGGCCTTCCTCGAACAGCTCCCCGATGACATCCACTTGTTGTTAGCTGACGCCGACTTCAGCAACCCCCGTGAGGTGGCCGCCCGGGCAGATGTCCTGTGGAGGGCCAAGCGCGAGAGCGGTTCGTCCGTCAGTCAAATCACCAGGCCAGGACTTGTCCGCACTGCCAGATGTCAAAAATCCAGCGACACACCAAGGTCCCACCACAGCAGTTCGAGCCTACCCGTAGGAGGTTCGACCACATACACGTTGACCTCGTGGGCCCTCTGCCGGTTTCAAGAGGAGCCCAGTACCTCCTTACCATCGTGGACCGGTTCACGAGGTGGCCTGAGGCAACCCCCCTGACTGACATCACAACTGATACCTGCGCCCGAGCGCTGCTCACAACTTGGGTCTCACGTTTTGGCGTTCCGGCCCACATCACTTCAGACAGAGGCACCCAATTCACTTTCAGTCTCTGGGCTGCATTAGCGAACCTGCTAGGGACGCAGCTGCACACCACCACGGCCTACCATCCTCAATCAAACGGGTTGGTGGAACGTTTTCACCGCCATCTAAAATCGGCCTTGATGGCCCGCCTGAAGGGTCCTAACTGGGTTGACGAGCTGCCTTGGGTCCTGCTCGGCATACGCACTGCCCCCAAAGAAGACCTCCGCTCTTCGTCAGCTGAGCTCGTATACGGGGCGCCACTAGTTGTCCCCGGGGATTTCATACCTGCCCTTCGGGACCAAGGGGAACAACCCCCAGCAGTCCTACAAAGACTGTGCGAGAAGCTTGGCGCCTTGGCCCCGATTCCCACCTCATGGCACGGTCAAGCCCCATCCTGCCAGCCCAAGGAACTACGGGACTGTAAGTTTGTTTTCGTTCGCAGGGGCACACCTCGGGCGCCATTGCAACGACCATATGAGGGACCGTTCCGAGTCATACGGAATAACGGATCCACTTTTATTTTGGACATTGGAGGTAGGGAACAGGTTTTCATGGCGGACCGCCTCAAACCGGCCCATTTGGATCTGCAACAGCCTGTCGAAGTTGCCACGCCACGCTGCAGAGGCCGCCCCCCTAAGCGGCAGCTGGCGCAGCCCACGGACCTTGGGGACTGTCTCGCCGGTTCTGGGCAGGGTTGTGTGGCGACTCACCGTTTAGTCGGGTGAACCGGCTCGGCAGTCGGGTCGCGCGGTGTCGGAGCGACGAGGCCCAAGATGGCGGCGGGTCTCGTCTTTCCGAGCGACGGGGAGAACCCGCGCGCAGGAAAGTCCTGATGACGTAGGACTTACGTCATTGCCGGTTTTTTTGGGCGGGAGTTTTCTCCCTTAAAGGGCCCGCGCAAGGCGGGAAAATAAACCAGTTCTGTTTGGCAACCCTCCGAGTAGAGTCTTTTTTTATTCCGCGGTAGCAACCGCTACAAGATGTTTGTTTTTTGTCACAGTTACTATAGATTAAGACCTCATTTTATTATGTAGTTAAATTTCAGTGATAAATCTGATAGAACTCAAACTAAGACAAACTCAATATGGATTTATTGAACATATGAAATGTAAAATGCAGAGAGAATTTGTTTTAAGGACTTGTCTTATCTGCTTATGCTATCTTGCTATAGTAAGCATTGCGTCTTCACGTTGTGCTGTATCATCAGATTTTGTAGAAGGAAATTGCACTTCAAATTGCAGTAGCAGCAAAATGAAATTTTGAATTCTGGCATGATAAAATACTGAGACGTGCATAAATGTCATCCACTTCCCAAAACAGATTACAATTGGGTTCTCTGCCTAATATTACAGGAAGCTCCGGTCATCAAACATTGTAGAGAAAGGAGTAGAAGGATAATCCCTTCTTTTGAATTGGTTGGATTTCAGAACTAGAACTTGACCTATTTTGTTCTGGCCTACATGTACTTTAAGTTATCTTCATGTGCAGAGTTCTCACATTTTTCATTTGTAAGTGAGGAAGAGTAACTTTTAAAGTCGGGATGCTAATTTTTCTAATTTTATTTGGGAAAGTTAATGATTACACATGAAGAAATTGTTATTTTGTTTTCAACTTAGCTTACTGCTAACAGCTGCTGCTAAGAATTTATTCACATTCAAAAGAATAAAGATCATCCAGATTTTGGTTCAGCCAGTATTTGCTATAGATGTTGATTTGAGTTTATTTGTAAATTGAGGCAAGTTTAAATTCAAAAATTGAAAATAAAAAAAAACTGCAGAAGCTAGAAATCTGAAATAAAATAAAAATCTGCAAACACTAAGCAGGCTAGGTAGCACCTATGGAAGGAGAAACAGTGATTAGGATCTGAAACCTTAACTGTTTCTCTTTCTGCAGATGCTGCCTGATCTGCTGACTGTTTCCAGCATTTTGTTTTTGTTTCAAATTCAGTTTTCTGTTTGAAGGCCCATTTCAGAAAAACTAGATTTTATAGATACACGCTTTTTGGTTTTAGTTTAATTTGTTCACTGGTGAGACACCATATCTTAATTGTTTAAACCATGGACTAAAATGTGAAATTAAAGTGTTTCTGGGAATGAACAAATGAAAATTGGATTGATTTTTTAAAAAAAATATACGCTCTACCCCAATGCACCATTGGTGGAGAGAGTGATTTTTATAATAGTGCATGAGATCACAAACAACTGTGTCACTTTATCCTGCATGATTTTAATCACCTTGGGTATTGTTGGATCACATTTAGGCACATGGAGGGTATTCCATAACACTCAACTGTCACGATAACTGCTCCCATTAAGCCATTTCAATTCATCCTGTCACACACACTCCCTTTCTTTGACATATCCCTCCCCCATCTTCCCTCTTACTAAAAATCCATCAGCATCTCTTTCCAATCCTACTGAAGGGTCACAGATACAAAACATTGATCGTTTCACTTTCCACATATGCTGCCTGACCTGCTGAGTTTTCCATTATTTTCTGTTTTGATTCCATAACACTCTTAATTTTTGTTTTGTACTTCGTGGGCAGTGACTTTGAGGAACCACAGAGTAAGTCCCTTTATATTGCTGACACAGTATTGTATTTTTATTCCCAGTCCATTTAAGCTTCTGGTCATTGGTGACCATTGAGAAGTTAATGGTGGGGCTGGGGGTGGTTAACAATAGTAATAGCTTTTGAATATGAAGGAATGGTGGTTATACTTTACTGCAAGTGGTCATTGCTTGGCATGCATGGTTTGAATATTATTTTTCACTGCCAGGGCTTATGGTAAGTGGACATGAATTACTTTGTTGTTTGAAAACATGAATTGAAGTAGGTGCTATTGAATCTTCAAATTTGAAATCCATGCAATCTATTGCTAAAATCTTTTACACTTAACTTTTTGTCAAGATATAAATGTCAAGATAGAAATATTTAACTCTTTTATTCATATGCATCCTGATCTCATTGGTGCTGTTATACCTTGTGGTGAATTTGTTTAGTATTATCCTTGCTGTTAAAGTAATGTCTGGGTTACACTGGGTTATTTTTGCAGGTTCGATATGGCATCTGATATGTTTCCTTTTTGATGGCTTTCATGAATTTGATTAAAAAAGACAAAAATTACATGATTGGAGCCTGAACCTTTTGGAGAAAAACTATTTTTCTTTTTCAAAATCGATGTACTCTTTACAATTTAATTGAAAACCTTGGTAACCAATATTTGTGACTTTTTAAAAAAAACTATTGATAGCTGCTGCAAGATTCTTGATATTTTTGTTAAGGTTGATTTGTTAATGTGATATCCTGACTTCCTGTATTATAACAGTGACAGCGGTTATGAGATATTTCATTGGCTCTTAAGCTCTTTAGGAGACTCTAGGTACTGGAAGATGGCATATAATGCATGTCTTTTATATTTCATTAACATCTGTTGGAATGGTAATGGTCAATTGAGGCCAAAATGGTCTGAGTGTTTGTTGGGATGGTACTTACTTGTACAAAATGTGCTCAAATTAGGAACACACAACTTCAGTTGTACTTTGTGAAGATTTATAAGTTCTATATGCTAGTGTGGTAATTATTTAGTGTCTGCAGTTCTGAGTTGAAAGCCAAGCTGTTTAAATGATTATGCTCTCAATTCACCTGAAGAATGGAAGTTGGCTAACGTCTGAAGTCACAGGATACAAAGTACATAATTTTAAGTGCAAAAGTTAATTTTTCTTTAAATTGGCATTCAACAGTTGTGATGCACCACAGCTCTTTTGTGTTGCTTTAGTGTCTATGATACTGCACCAGATGCTGAAATATTAAGATGAGAACTTTTGTTCTGCATTTGAATGTATACACTCTCGCGCTCTCTCTCTCTCTCTCTCTCTCTCTCTCTCTCTTGCTTGCTCTCTCTCACTCTCTTGCAGTTTTCACTTAAGAGAGCAATTGAAAAATAATAGGTGCAGTGTTTGTAAAGTGGTATGTAATTGACCTGGCAGTCTTTTCCTTCACTCAAGCAGCTTGTTCACAATTATATCATGTAGCACTCCCACACACATTACTGCTGCAGTCAAACTACACTTGCATGTATATATTGAAAACTGATTGTGAATGGCCTTGACTGTAGTTCTATCACAGAGAATATTGAGTTTGGACACAAGGGATGTGAAGAGTGCTGCATGAATAGTGCATTGCTTTAGAAGTATATTAAAAATATTATATCCATCGTACAACTACATTAGAGATTCGATTGGACAGCTGCAGTAATCTTCATTCTTAAGTTTGACAATTGACTTGATGGTGGACTCAACTTTTGAACTCTTTCCTCAGTTATCCAGCCAACCAGCCTTTGCACAGTCCATGTATACTCACATCCATCATTGCTTAATTAAAAGTGAATGGGAAAGCTAGTAGACCAGTGAATCACAAAGTATGTGGACAGTAGTCTCATTTATCATAAAATTAATGTAGCAGTGTCAACCTGATTGTATTTTGCTTAGCTTAGCATGTACTTAATCTTTCATGCATTTTAAATTTTTTAAAATTAATAAAATTAATCTTTAATACATGTATGCTTAAATTCCCAAATGTTTTTGGACAGTTAACATCTTGTCTAGCTACCTATGGCCATTTTAAAAATTGCTTTTGTCTGCCATTGTGAAAAGGCAGTAGGATTCTAGGATGTCCTTTTTCTCTTAATTGCAATTGTTGGCGACTTCCATGTATTCATAACATTCTTAATATGTTCTTGGTACAGTTACATCTGATGGAAGATGAGATGTATTAGATGGGCTGTTCCACACAGAGTTGTTACTTCCAAAGTTGTTGCCATGGTGGACTGGATACTTGTGTTCTAATACCTATATGGTACTTTGGAGGCAGTCCTGTGGTACAGCAGAGGTTTGCTAGGTACTATTATGGGCTGATTCATTAATGTGTCCCTGACCCTTGAAGTTTTTATAATCATTCATGGAATATGAACATTGCTGATAATGGGTAGACATTATTGGCCCTCTCTCAATGCCCTTCAGAAGATGAACAGCCACTTGAGAGTCTTGCTGTCCATGGAGTGAAGGCACTTCCCAAGTGCTGTCAAGTAGTGGGCTCCAGAATTTTGAGGAAATGATAGTGTAATATTTCAAAGTGTGTAATTTGGACATAATTTGCAGCTGGGTGTATGCTGCTGGCCTGGTCCTTCTAGGGGTTAGAGGTTATGGTTTTGGGAGACAGTGTTGAAGAACTCTTGGTGTGTTACTGCTGAGCAGCTGTAGTTAGTACACACTGTTGTGCCATTTCTGGAGAGTCTGAGGGGTTAAGGTGGTAGATAGGATGCCTGATCATGCTTTAATCCAATTGGTTAGGTATTGAACAGTGTGAGTGTTATTGGAGCTGCACTGATCTACAGTATTCCATAACACTTCGGATTAGTGCCTTGCTGGTGGTGAAGAAGCTGATAGGATGCAGAGAAGTGGCAGATGGAGTTCAATCCGGAGAAGTGTGAGGTGGTACACTTTGAAAGGGCAAACGGCAAGGTGGAGTATAAGGTTAATGGCAGGATTCTGGGCAGTGTAGAGGAGCAGAGAGATCTGGGGGTTCATATCCACAGATCACTGAAAGTTGCCTCACAGGTGGATAGGGTAGTTAAGAAAGTTTATGGGATGTTAGCTTTCATAAGTCGTGGGATCGAGTTTAAGAGCCGCGAGGTAATGATGCAGCTCTACAAAACTCTGGTTAGACCACACTTAGAGTACTGTGTCCAGTTCTGGTCACCTCATTATAGGAAGGATGTGGAAGCGTTGGAAAGGGTGCAGAGGATATTTACCAGGATGCTGCCTGGATTGGAGAGTATGGATTATGAGGAGAGACTAAAGGAGCTAGGGCTTTACTCATTGGAAAGGAGGATGATGAGGGGAGCATGATAGAGGTATATAAAATACTAAGAGGAATAGATAGAGTGGACAGGGCACCAATGCTCAATACAAGAGGGCATGGCTTTGAGGTAATGGGTGGGAGGTTCAAGGGAGATATCAGAGGGAGGTTTTTCACCCAGAGAGTGGTTGGTGCACGGAATGCGCTGCCTGGGGCGGTGGTGGAGGCTGATACATTGGTCAAGTTCAAGAGATTGTTAGATAAGCGTATGGAGGAATTTAAAATAGAGGGATATGTGGGAAGAAGGGGTTAGGTAGTCTTATGCATGGTTTAAAGGTCAGCACAACATGGTGGGCCGAAGGGCCTGTATTGTGCTGTATTGTTCTATGGAGTGAGATAATCAATGCAGGAGAGCTGAACCTAGGAATTGCATATATAGTCGTGGTACTTAAGTGGTTGCTCCAGATTAAGTTTCTAATCTACAGTGACACCCCAAGGTAAGAGACTTGGCAATGTTAGAGCTCAGTCAAGGTTAAGTGGTTAGACTCTTTTTGGAGATGGTTATTACCTACTGCATGCATGGTGTGAATGTTACTTGCCATTTGCAACTTTAGCATTTAATGTTGTTTAGATTATACAGTATGTCGGTATGGATTGCTTCAATACCATAAATGAGAGGAATCTTGTCTAATTGACAATTGGATAGTTCAACATATTGTTCTAGAACTGAGTTCATAAAGTTTACATCATAAGCAATGAGATCATACAGTCTATTTTACTTCATTCTGGCTCGAAAGGAAATGGGCCATAGTTTTTTTTTGAACACCACACTTTTTGTCGAAGTGAATAAATTGGTGTAAAAGGAGTGGCTGTCTTGACATTGCCAATTTCCCTCTGTCAGAACAGTTAAAACCATTCCCGTGTCTATCCCCACAGGTCCGAAGAATTCTTCACAGGTTTTTACTTAAGTGCTGTTAGACAGTAGTTCAAAGGCTATTTAGAATCACCTGTACTGGGTACTGTGATTGAACAGGAGAAAGATATGAGAACTGAGGGAGGGAGAGAAATTGAGAAGAATCTGATTAAGCAAAGAGCCATATATATCTTTAAGATATGGGGCAGGTGTCATGCAAAGTAGATTGGAATTCAAGGAGTGAATCAGGTTTTAGCAAAGAATTGGGAAAGGCTGGCTAGGAAACTCTCTGCTAATGTTAAGTTTTATACCTGTATTTCTGGATAATAAAAAATTTAGATACAAGTGTGTGGTTAGTTCAGCATGCTTCTGACTGATTAAGAAAATCTTGTGTCCCGGGCTACTTTTATTTCAACAAAAATATTTTTTTAGGAAAGGTAGATCTTTCAAATGACACCAAACAAAAGTGAGAATGGGATAGAGGGAGAAATGAAGAAAATGCTGGAGAAACAGCAGTCAGGAAGCATCTATGGAGAGAGAAACAGAGTTAAGACTTCGGATCAATAACCTTTCATCATAATAAGTATAAAACAAAATAGTGTTTGTAAATTGCAAGAAGTGAAATGCTCCCAAGATAAAAGGACATGTGTGGTGTGAGGGGACAGGCAAGGAAGAAACCAACAAAGAGTTCTGATGCTTTTTCAACATGGACCATTTTTTGCTACGTGGCTCAGCATTCCAAGTTAGAAGAAATCATGACTGAACAATGTAGTACTTTTGTCAGATCACATCTTTTGAATTCCATTCCTAGGATTCGGGAGGTCTCCTAGCATTAGATATATGAATATGCGAATTAGGAGCACGAATAGGCCACTTGACTTTTAAGCCTATTCTATCATTTAATAAGATCGTGGCTGATTTGACTAACTTCAACTCTTGTCAATTTGCTTACCCTAACCCATTATTCTGCTTCTAATGCAGAAGAAAAATCTGAGTTGCAAGGACTCATGATCTTCTGAGAGAAATAACTTCACCTCATCTCTCAAGTGGGGAAACCCTTTATTCTTAAACAGTGACATCTGGAATGAGAAGCTTCCTCTCTAATCCACCTTGTCAAGATGTTATATGTTTCACTCAATTTGCCTCTCATTCTTCTAAATGACAATAGATACAAGTCTAGACTGTTCAACCTTTTCTATTAAGGTAGTCTGCCCATTCTAGGTATTAGTCCAGTAAACTGTTTGAATTACTTGCAGTGCATTAACATGTCTGCTTAAATAAGGAGACCAATACTGTGCACAGTACTCTAGTTATAGTATGTGGTCTCACCTGTGTCCCGTATATCTGAAGCATAACCTCCATACTTTTTTATTCAATTCACCTCCCAATAAACCAGAACAATCTGTCAGTTTTCTTAATTACTTGATGTACCTACAAACTAGCCTTTTGCTAATCATGCACTAGAGCATCCAAATCCCTTTGCACCTTGAGCTCTGCAGTTTAGATAAAATACCTTTTTATTTTTCCTGCCAAAATGGACAGTTTACGTCCTGCTCCATTGCAGGATCTTTGCCCATTCACTTAACCTATCTATATTCCTTTGTAGCCTCCTTATGTTCTCCTTGCAACTTACTTTCATACTCTTTTTGCATCATCACCATTTTAATAAACATTTGATCCTTTCATTTATTTATATTGATTGTAAACTCATACAATTGTAAATAACATTCTTTGTTTAAAAATATAAAGGACCACACAAATAAAGGATCACCCATTTAATACAGAGGAGGTGATTTTTTTTCTCTCTGTGTTGTGAATTTTTGAAGGGGTCTTTTAAAGATGATGGAAGCAGCATCTTTAAATGCTTAAATAAGGAAGGCATTGAAAGGTTACCACATAAAGATGGGATTGTGAAGTTGAGGTTACAATCAGATCAGCTATAGCAGAGTAGGCTCACCAGGGTGAGTGGCTGACTCCTGTTCCTAAATCGTATATAAAAAGTTGAAATCTCAGCACCAATACCTGTGGCACACCACTTGCTCAACTCTGCCAACCACTAAAGAACCATTGATGCCTACTGTTTCCTGTTATCCAACCAATCTTCTATCTATACCAATCTTCTACGTTGTGAGCTTTGTTGGACTTTATCAAATGCCTTCTGGCAATCGAAGTATAACACATGTTACTACTTTAAAGGATGCCAATAAATTGGCCAAACATGATTTTCCTTGCATAAAAACCATGTTGATTTTGCCAGATTATATTAATTTTTTCAAGTGGAGGAAATGTTGATGAGACATGATTCTGAATAGAACCATAGAGTCATGCAGTTGTACAGCACGGAAATGGGCCCTTTGGCCCAATTAGTCCATGGTGACCAAGGTGTCTTCCTGAGTTAGTCCCATTTGCCTGCATTTGGCCTTAATCCTTCTAAACCTTTCCTATCCATGTGTTGTCCAAATATCTTTTAAACATTATTGTTCTTGCTTCTTGCTTCTTGCTTCTGCCACTTCCTCTGGCAGCTGGTTTCATGTACCCACCAACCACTCGGTGGGGGAAAATCTTGCCTCTCTGATTCCGTTTAAATCTTTCCCCTCTCACCTTAAACCTATGCCCTCTAGTTTTGGATTCCCCTAACCTCGATGGGGGAAAAAAGCCTGTGATAACCCATCTTATCTATGCCCCTCATGCTTCTATAAACCTCTGAGGTCACTAATCAGCCTCCTTCGCAGTCCCAGTCTATCCATTCTCTGTCTCTAACTCAAGCCCTTCAGTCCTAGGTTCAGGATGAAATCCTGAATTGTGGAAAAACACTGAAATTTCTGCTTTACAGCTAGGGAATGGACAAAGGATTTTGGGAATCTGGGCTAGCATGCCTATCCCTAAATACTATTGGAATGGGTGATTTGATAGTAAATTTAAGAATCAACCACATGTGTCTGGGGTTACATATTGTCTCTAGTGGGTAGAGATGGCAGATTTCCTCCTCTGATTGGCCTGACTTTTTCTACTCTAGGTTGAGGAGAGCAAAGCAATTCTTTGCAGAAGACTTCCACTTGGTTTGCATTTGACCCTAAGCTTCTAAATGCCTATCGATTTACTTCTCTCCCACCTCCACCCTGACGTTATGTTCCATGTTTCCAATGTTATTCCAAGGAAGCTCAATGTCAGCTCAGCAGAGCAGCTCATTTTTCAAGTTAGTACATTACTGATTTAAGGGCTCAATGTTCAATTCAACAAATTCAAGTAATAATTCTATTAACTTCTATGGACCCATATTTTGTTTTTTTTCCATTGCTACTTCATTTTGCCTCACACGACCATCACTTTTCCCCCCACTTCAAGTTCAAGTTTACTCTCATAGACATATATACACAGAGTAACATTGCTCTGATTTTCAATGGCTTGAAAATGAGCTTTTTGTAGCTGCAGCACAGTACATTACAAACATAACATAAACTTCAATTAAGGAGTATAAGAAATACAAGCGAACACTTGAGAGAAATCAGGAGGGCAAAAAAGGACATGAGTTTGCTTTGGCAGACAGCTTGAAAGAGAATCCCAAGGGTTTCTATGGCTATATTAAGAGTAAGGGACAAAATTGGTCCTGTTGAAGATCAGCGTGGTCATCTATGCATGGAGCCGAAAGAGATGGTGGAGATCTTAAATTACTTTTTTGCATCCATATTTACTCTGGAGACAGACACAGAGACTATAGAATTGAGGCAAAAGAGTAGTGAGGTCATGAAACGTATCTGGATTACAGAAGAGGAGGTGCTGGCTGTCTTGAGGCGAATGAAGGTGGATAAATCCCCAGGGCCAGACAAGGTGTCCCCTCAGATTTCGTGGGAGGCTAGTGCAGAGATTGCAGGGGCCCTGGCAGAGATATTGAAAACATCCTTAGCCACGGCTCAGGTGCTGGAGGACTGGAGGATAGCTAATGTTGTTCCATTGTTCAAGAAAAGAATAAGCGATGAAATTATAGGCCGGTGAACTTGATATCAGTCGTGGGTAAATTACTGGGAGGTATTCTGAGGAACTTGCAGACTTCTACCTCGCCTGTATTCTACCTCACCTGTATTCCATTGCTATCGAAGACTTTTTTTTCTTTCTGCTCTCTTTTTCTTTAATCATAAAATTTACATTTCTAACTTTTTTTAAATCCTCATAAAAGGACATTGATTTGGAACTATATCTTTCTTTCTGTCTTTGTTTTGTTTATATTTATGAGATATACTTTTTTTGTACTTGCTTGTTTCCTTGTCAGCTTTCTATTGGGCTTTAGTTTTCTCACCATTCTTTCACATTGGAGTTGTGCAAGGTCAGCCAGTATATGTAGATTTTCATTTTTGGCATTACCTAGGGGACTTCAGGACTGTATGTTTTACTTTATTTTTGATGTTGTATGCAGGAATAAACATATTTTGGGTACCTTAACCACTTCTAAAAATAGTTTCTATTTGAATGACTATTGATAGTATTTTTTTCTTCACATACAGTACATTAGAGAAAGCAGTGCTGGGAAATCATGTCATAAAATAATTCTGAGAGTTATAGTCTGCTATATTTTGTAATTTTTTCCCTACTGAAACTGATGATGTTCCCTGTTGATTCACTTCACACAACAATTATTCTTTAGTTATCAGCTATCCCATATTTATTCCTCTAAAGCAGAAGGTTGTTATTTAAGACCCAGTCGAGAGAGATGCTGTTGTCGGTAGTTCTGGATTGCAGCATTGCATTGTTTTTCCTTTTTCCTCATACATCACTTCCTCTCTACTCTTTCGTGTTGTCTTCTTGCATGTTTAGCAATTGCCCCTTGGCTCCATGAAGTTGTACATTATGTTGGATGGACATTAGATTGTCACTGGGTATTACTTGTTCTTCAGTAATCTCATGCTCTGCTCTTGCCTGCAATATCACTATGACTAGAATTGTTGCTTTTACAACAGATCTGCTGGAACTCTCCCTCCCTATGCTTGATTGCAACTGCAGCTGATACATAGACTAAAATACTTATCAACCATTAACTATCTGAAATTAGAGGGCAAAATTTTAGGGTAAGGGAATCTGCGTAAGAACTTTTTTGATCAAAAGCACAGCTGGCATCTGGAGAACACTGAGTGGTGGTGGAGGTAAAGTTTAAGAAATATCTAGACAGATACATGAATCACCAAGGCATATGGACTAAGGGCTGGTAAATGGGATTAATATAGATAGGTACTTGAGAGTCAGCATGGATGTGGTAGGCCAAAAGAGCTGTTTCTGTGCTATATGACTTTATGGCTCAATCTCCTCCCCTTGTCAGTGATTAAAGCTGCCAACATTAAAATACAGAAAGACCCTGCCTGATTAAGGTTATATGTTAAGCATGATTTGAATGCAATATCTGCTAGTTTATTTGCCAGCTGATGTTACATTGAATAAGGCTTGGTACTTAAAGATGGTAGATTCAGAATAGAACAGCTATGGAGGGTGATCAGATCGCTACATTCGAGTCGATGCTGTCTCCAGCACTCAGCTCTAATTGGGATGAATTGCAGGTACTGCTGGATGATGAACTTGATCAACTCTGTTGCTGCTGTGACAGATTTGAAAACTAATCATAAGTGGGTATGTGAAGGAGCATTGAAGTTTATGGATCAGGGATGTTCCAGATACAGTTGGTCTTGCTTAAAAGTATAAGCAAGCATGGGCAATTTTTTTGTGAATTGTCTCTCACTGCAACAACTTGTTTGTATGAAACACTTTTATCCTTATGCAGTGTTTCACATGCTCCACAAGTAGGCATAAAAGGATGGATGCTGAGCCAAGAAACGAGGGATTTGAGAGAGTGACTGATAGGTGTTTGAAGAGATGGATTTTGTGAAGGTTATTAGTGGAGAAGTGAATAAATTTTGAGATTGAGTTGTACAGGGTACAAACTATGTTCCTGATGTGTCTCCTGCCAATGGGTTGAAAGAAACAACTGAAAGCTTGAATTTGAGAATTGGGCTATATCTGGGGAGTACATAGAAAGTATGAAGTTATTGTGGGACTTATAGATGAGGATTTCAAATTTGTTAAAATTTAAAAGTTAAAATTTGTTATGGAGGTAAGGAAAACAAAGTTTGCAGCAAGTTGGATTCACTGAGGAGGAGGATAGCAGGTCAGCAAGTAAGAAGTTGGAGTTGCCAAGTATAGATTTAATGATGAGGGAATAAGCTGGAGAAATGAAAGTGTAATTTTGGAGGTGGAAATAAGTGTTTAATGGATGGGAGTTGATAAAATATATTTTGCTTACAAAATTCAAAGTGTTTTGAAGAAGGGGTGGTTAGGGTCGGTAATTAGTAGCCAGCATCTATAATTTCTGATTCAGTGGATAAATAATGTGCTACTTGTTTGGATAGGCAGATTTAAGAAATAATGCAAAACATGACAGGATAGTGACTTTGTTGGGTTATGCAAATTATGTGAGTGATACTGCAGCATGCTTATTTGCAGTGGTTGTAAAATGGATTGTGAAGTAGTTAAAACCAATTGGCAAAAAAGTACACTCTAATAAATACAGTTTACAAATCATTAACAATCTAAACCTTTAATTGTAAATTAACTATATTGGTTTTAAACCTAAGTACTGTGTCAGCTCCTTAAATTAAAGTTCAATTTATATTTTAATTCATATTTGATTTAATTTTCCTTGACTATAATTATCATTTAGTGATACAGTGATCCAACGTGTTTATGTTGGAAGCATTTGAATACCCCAAAGGAAATACTTTATACTTTTTGCATCTAACAAAGCATCAGTATCACTACCTCATATATAGGGAAGTTTAAAGGTGCTTTGCTGCTGTTATTAGATAATTAAAAATAAACATTTCAGCACTGGTAACATCGTCCTCTCCTTTTTAATGTATATAATTGTTTACATAATAAATAATTTGAATATGGATTTTAGTTGCTCGGAAAAGTACATCTTTCCTAAATGTCATAGGTCCATTCCCATCATCATCTGTAGAGCTGTGTAAAATTTCCATTTAGTTTCATAAAATTACCTCCCTTTTCATGACTCTGCATGTTCACCTCCTGACATCAAATGACTTAGTATCAGCTTGCACCGCACCCCCCCCCCCCACCCCCCAACTTCTCATCAGTGTTGTTGAAAGTGAAGGGAGAATAGGATTTTTGTTTTTTAGAAGAAAGTCTAATGCTTCAGGGTAGGACTTTGAGTAGTTTTAACTTTCGTACATGTAGGGGGTGGAATTTTTCCAATTACCAGCAACAAATGTGGAAGAATATCGGCCACCAGCTGTATGCACTTTGAACTTGTTCAGTTCCATTAGAGTTAAACGATCTGAGCTGACTAGAACCAGGAGTTAATTCATTCACACATGTTTAGCACCAGATGCTGAAAGGTGAATTTCACCCCTATGTATTTCTCAATTGGAGCTGTTTGTTATTTCTCGCCAAGAAAAGATGTAATTTCACTCTGAAATTTTGAATGCCTTGGTATTAAGTGGGCAAGGTTGGTTACTTAACTAGGCAAGTAATATCTGCTCAGTTGATGTCGAGCAAATTACTCCAGTATTAATCAAATACGATTATAGCTTGATGTGGGGAGCCATTTAAAAATGAATACCACTGTTCCGCTCTCTGAGGAAAGAAGTTTGGTGAATGGAACCTCTGATTATACTAAACTGAGTGTCAAGTTTCTGCTAGTTTGCACTATTTGCATCAGTGAAAATCTATGGTTTTGGATAAATTGGAGTAGGGAATTTTAAATGGGAGTTACAGTCAAAACCATTTGTCTTCTGCATTTTGCTTTAATGGTAATTATACATCTTGTTTTTCTTATTTTGTGTACCCGGCTTGCAAAGGCACCCATTCCAGTTCAAAATGGAAAGGTTTCACTAATTGCTTTGTTTAGATAAACTCTTCAAATTGCACATATTTTTGACACACAGGCATACTTTGAAGGCCTTTTTCATATGAAGTAATTTAATTTACCAGGAAGCTGACCAGTGTATACCAGTTGTTCTGTATAGTTTTTGAGAGTCACTTTGTGACTTTAAGTAGACTTACTCATGTATACGGACATGAGTGCATTTAATGATATATTATGGGATAGTTTTAAACAAAAAAATCATGTGTTCTTTAAGAATGACCAGTTCTTTCAGTTAATGGAAGACTTCAGATTTCTGCTATGCAAATTAATTGAAGCCCAATCTAATCAGCAACTTTAAAGTGCAAGCTGGATGTATTTTCCAGATTGCACCCAAAGTTAAAATTCCTGTTGTCAACATTGATTTCAAATGCTTAAGGATTCAATAAGAATTGGAGTCTTACTTCTTCCTGCGTGCTGGTCTGGAGCCGACATTAACTCCCCAAAATAGTAGCACCTCCTATGGAAACACAAGAGACTGAAGGTGCTGGAATTTGGAGCAAATGATAAACTGCTGGAAGAACTCAGCAGCTCAAGCAGCAGCTCTGGAAGCAAAGGGATGGTCAAAGTTTCAGGTCGAGGCTCTGCATCAGTCCAAATTTTAACCATCCTTGCACCTCCTTTAGTATTGTTGCTGAAAGAATAGCCTTAAGATATCAAAAGGCAAATACAGGATGTACATAAGATAATTGATCTATAACCAGAAGAACTGATCTCTGATAAATAATAGTTTGGAGCTGACTCGTCAGCTATGTCTTTTAAATGTTGCAAAACACAACTGCTAGAGGAACTCAGTGGGTCAGGCAGCATCTGCAGAAGGAAATGGAAAGTTGACATTTCGGGTTGAGACCCTTCAAAATGTTCTTAATCCTTTTAAATATTTTCTGCCTTAATCCTATTTAGTTTATTTGGGTATTATGTGAGAATCTGGTGACTGCCTGGCTATTAACAGTTGGTCTGATTTCCTGCTGTTATGAAGTGGAATTGTTTGTACTGGGGAGGATGTTGGACCCTCTGGAGTAGAATAAGTTGTACAGATAATAGAGACTCAGAATAGATAACTGAACCTCATCCATTCATTGCTATTCAGAAGATGCAAAAATGGCTTTCCTTTTTGTGGGATTCATTGAGGGTTAGTGTTGATGAAGTTTTGGTAGACTTCATAATCTGATCTTGAGCTATATTCCAGAGCTTGGATTACTGAACTATTTCAGGGGCAGTTTAATAATTAAACTGGTCTGAATGTTGATGACATTATGAAAGATTAGCCTGACATTGGCTAGAACTTTTACTATTTGTTTCTTGTATATCCGAATTATAACATATTCTAACAAGACATAGTGAATTTTTTGGGGTTTTCTGTAATGTCATGTCATTTTGGTTTTAAAACCCCATTAGCTCAAAGTTGCACTTGGGGGAAGAGGGTTGGGGGTGCAGGGGTGCTGGTGGTTGGTATGTTTTAAATACATTCATCTGGGAAATGGATGTCTCTGGTTAGGCCAATGTTTACTGCCTGAGCAAAGGTGATGCTTAATCACCAGCTTGAACTGCTTCTGTCATTCTGATGACGGTGCTCCCACATTGCTGTTGGATGGGGTAGAGGGAGGGGTAGTTCCATGATGTAGACATAAAAGAAATGGCAAAAGATATTTCTAAGTCAGTATTGTGTGTGGTTTGGCTGCGGGGCATCTGTAGGTGATAGTGCTTCCTGTTGGGAGAGGTTTGGGTATGCTGTCAGAGTAGACCAAGTGAGTAACTGCAGTCCCTAAGGCTTGTAACTTGTAAAGCAGAAACGAGTATCTTGATTTAGAAGCTCTGAAGTTCCATATTGGGTTTTTGTGGGTGTCAGAAATCCCTAGAAGTTGGTCATGACCTGCTTCAAAGAAAAATCAACCCCCCCTCCCCCTCCAAAACCTAACTTTTTACCAATTTCCTTCTCTTCTCAGTGTTTGTTCCTTGTGGGGGTGGGTGGTTAGTTTCCAAAGTGTATTAACCCTTTACTGCTTTGTCCTTGTGTGCAAAACTGTGCAAAGGAGCTTAACAACTGAGGCTTAATTTGGACCAGTACAAAGCTTGAATGACTTGGTTAATCAATGTATTGATCCTCTACAAACAACAGGCAATCTTTTCCACAGGATATTGATTATATACTCTCCATTTTACTTGCTCCATGCTGCTTTGCCAATTGGTCTATTCTGTTATTTATTTACAATGTCTTCACAAAGTCATACAGCATGGAAGCAGGCCATTTGGCCCACCGTGTTCATGCTGAACAAAGGGCAGCCATACACTCTAATCCCATCTTCCAGCACTTGGACCCTAACCTCCTTTGCGAAAGAAATTCAACTGATTGTCTGAACACTTAAATGCTTTCAGTGACTCTCTTTTCCCCACCCTCTCTGGCAATGTAGTTTAGTTACTCACCACTCTCTGGATGAAAAAGGTCTCCCTCAGATCCCCTCCAGATTTCTGACCCTTACCCTAAATATATGTCCTCTAGTTTTATTTATCTCTGATGAGAGGAAAGGTTTCCTGCAGTGTACCCTATTTATACTTAATATTTTGTATACCTCAATCATGTCCTCTCTGAACCTCCTCCATTCCAGGGAAAACAGACATAGCCTCTTCATTTGCTCCTCATAACTGAAATGCACCATCCTAGGCAACATCCTGGTGAATCTCCTTCATACCCTCTCCTGTACTACATCTTTCCTTTACTGTGGTGACCAGAACTGTAGTACTCCAGCTGAGGTCTGACCAATGTTTTACGAAGTTGGAGCATAATCTCACTGCTTGTACATGCACTGCCTCAACTAATGAAGGCCAGTATCCCATATAATCATGTTATTTACCTGTGCTGCCAATAAAATAGAATGATCAAAAATATTTTAAAAATTTGGGGATTTTCTAATGTAGATCTTGGAGTACATTTGGTAGACTGCAAGATTGAACTTTAATAGTTCAGGAAGGAATATAACATTAAATAAGTGATGTTTAATTCTTTTCATGAGGTCTTAATTCTGAATGCTGGTAAAAGAGTAGGTTTACAGACCATTATTTGCAATTAATTAATTTGTATAGCCTTGAGATTTTACAGAATAAAAGGTTGGTGACATGCATGTCACAGCAGTGGGATAATGAAGACTAGGCTTAATGAAAAAAGTTAAGATCGAAAAAGATGTCCAAAGGGTTAAGGTGGATGATGGGCTGAAAAGGCAATGACAGCAGAGTCCAGAATCAGAGAAGCTTTGTGATCTAAAACCAGATAACTGAAAGAAGAAAGTAAACATGAATAGGGAAAGAGAAAAGGTAGTAGTACAAAGTAAAAACTGGGATAGAGAGAGAGGAAAGAAAGGAGCTGATAGATTAGGTCAGCGGCTATGGAACTGGAGTGGGTCAAAGTGAGTAATAGTTGATTGAAGAGAGAGTAGGCACTAAGATTGGGTGAGTGAGTGATTTCAGATTCCCTTGTACCAAAGGAAAAGATACTTCGTGTTTAAAATTGTTGTGGTTAAAAACTGAAGGTTACACATGTTAAAATTTGAAGAGTTCCAATTTATTTTATTGAACTCAATTCACTGGGTGGTACAGTGGCAGAGACCCAGGTTCAGCTCTGATCTCAGGTACTGTGTGTTGAGTTTGCATGTTCTCCCTGTGGGTTTCCTCTAGCCAGATGGGTTGGTAGGTTAATTGGCCACTACATATTGTCCCTACTGTGTAGGTGAGTGGTAGAATCTGGAGGGAATTGAGAAAGTGTGGAGAATAAAAAATGGCATTCATGTAGGATTAGTGTAAATGGGTGGTTGATATTTGGTGTGGACTCAATGGGCTGAAAGACCTATTTCTGTGCTGTATCTCTCTGTGACTTTGACTATTTATTTACATTTAAGGAAAGTTAGCATTTTTGTAGGTCTATAGCCTCCGTGCCTAAAGTGGCATTACTACTTCTAATATAATTGAAATAATTTTGGTGCTTATCTTGAGTGCATTACTGCTACAGTCAAGGAGCAGGCCCTTTGATCCACCATGAAAATGCCAACCATAAAAATAAATAAATTGCAGTTGTTAGTAATTTGTTGTTTGAGTAAAATTCTTAAAAATACTATTAAACCTTTCTATAAACCTCAAAGGTGTTTGAAAAGTTACTCTGTTGTTTTCTGTGCATTGACTATATTGGGGCAACTACCTCTTCCTAGATTACTGGTCTGTTCGTGAATTTGGTGCTATGTATTGAATCCAACTGAATTACACCACTTAATGTGCTGAAATTTTCCCAATGATCTGAAAGTTGTATAAATATAAAAAAAAGTCTGTACAATTTGAATAAAATGATAGAAATAATTTGTGTTTTGAGTAACTAAGTGACTGTGAAGAAAGATGACTTTTAAACTCCCACAGATTTTGTTTTATAGATCATCAAATTGTGGAGAAATTAGTATTATGGTCATTTACGTTACATGAAAGCACTTTATGGTACTCAAGTGGTTAACTGCAAAAACTGGCCGGAAAGAAGGTGGTGGGGGTGTGTGGTTAGTGAGCGGGTTGTGCATAGAGAACATGTTGTGAAAATGACTTGAGTTTACGTGGTTTTTGGAGGTTAAAGCCTGAAAATTCATTTTCAGTAAATTCGTTGCATGTAAATAATTGCATTGCTTTCTGTTCGAGGGCATGGGTTTTTATAGGCAAATTAAATCCCTGCTCCTCCTGTTTTCTGAGAAACTCACTTGCATGCCAGGAACGCAGCACTTTTTGAGTGCCTTCTAGGTTTCATTTGTCTTCCAACACTTTGAAAACTCTGATAATATTTTATTCAGAGTAATCAAAAAATGCACCAGAATTTGTTCTTGTTTATATTAAGAGTCCTGTAAATTTGAAATTTATGTGGTTTTCCACAAAGTACTGAGCAGTTGTATTCAAAAGAAGTGGTTCAAGAGTGCTCAGTTTTGGAGAGATTGAGGTTGGGGAAAGATGTGTACCATGCAGTTTGTTTCCTTTCCCATTATACTGAAGGATTAAGCTGAAGGTTTTGCTTGGTTTTATTTTATTGGCAGAAACACCGTATCGGTGTTAGATGGCTTAATGATTGTTTTAAACCTGCTGTAGCTGGCCAAATAATGAAACCTTAGAAAATAAATTATGCTGTGCTGTAAAATGTTTCATTCCTTCAGTTTAGAACTTTGCTGGGTGTAATGTTTCAGATAAATGTAGCCAAATTACAGTGTTAACTTGTAAGAGATATGATATCTTTGGAAGTAACCTGTTTTACAACCATGTGGGGGATTATATTTTCAGTGGATTAGTCTGTTAATAACTTTGTTCGGCTTAACAAAATCATTGTTGGATATCCTGAATTTTAAGCCGTGATGATAGTGGGCTATGAAGAAAAAGAGGGTCATTGTTGCATTTTCTTCCCCATCACATCACCAGTTATTTATGTATTTTTATTACTCTGCTTCAATATTTTTCATCATTTTGTTTTTTTTAAATGAACCTGTTTTTGTGCAGTAGATAATAGAAATGTTGATATTTCATTGCAGTTGGGGGAAAATATTTTGCTTAATTGTCTTTTCAAAGATTTAATTATGACTTAATTCAAAGAACAATTATTTGAAAAGGTATATTTTTTTGTTTAACCTTACAGTATTACTTTTTTAATTGTTCACTTCACAGGAGAACGAAAACCTGCTATTCATAATGTTGGACTTGTACTCTGCATGAAAACATGAGTTAAAGCTGACTGCTCCTAAACTGAATAGGGTTACCTTCAGGGATATGCAGAGATGGTTTTCTGATGTTGAAAACAAGGCAAACTTGTGTTCATTGCATGGGCTGTGGTCACGCCAGGTTTTATGTTAAATTTTATGTTAAAGAATTAAATGCTTTATATAATAGTCCCAAGTCAAGATAGGAAATTCAATACTTTTGTTTTAAAAAGGAGCATATTCCAAGCATGGGAGGGAGTTAGGATCGCAAATCATGAGAAAAGAAATCCAGGGCTGAAAGATCTATCAAAAGATCTTTTGTTATAAACAGTGAAATAATTACTGTAGTGAGAATAATTTATGTTTAATTGAACTATTGTGCTTAAAAATAGAAAATTAAATGCTGAATAATTATACAACAAAATACTGTTTTAATATTCAGCTGTAAAGTTCTGTCTAAAAATTAATGCCCCAGTCTTCAGTTTATAGAGGTTATAAATAAACTTGCAGTTCTTCATGTTGAAATTCTTTTCAAATCAGTAGTGTTTTGTGAGGAGAGTGTCATAAGCAATGGAACTGTAGAAAACAGGTGACTTGAGATTTTCAGGATTTTAGAAGAAATTAGAATCCCGAATGTATTAAAATCCCCAGCACTTCTTACATTGGAAGATAATTTTTGTTTTAAATTTCTGCTTGTATTGGAAAATTAAAGTATAATTCCCAAGTTTGAATCATGTACACAGATTGGATAATGTGAAAGTTGAATACTTGGCATTTCTAATGTAATAGATGATGACTGAATTTTAAAAATGTTTTTAATCGACAAGTAAACTTAATCAACTTCCATAAATATTTTGTGGTTTAGTTTTCCCTTGTTTGTATATTCTTGGACTCTCAATAATATTCAAAATGCATTTTTTTTAATGGTTAAAACTGAATTTTACAAAGTTGTATCTGCTCAAGATGAAACTTCAATTTAGTCGGTTGGATGGCAGAAGCTCTGCAGCTTGTATTATTACGTAGTGTTTAGGTATAAACATGATTTGAAAGCTTATACTGCTAATGATTTTTTTTGTTAGAAGCTCTAAGGTTGAAGATTTTCTTCAGTTTGTGGAAGTTTGGGTTTCTGAATGGAGTTCATAACTCTACATTGTCTGTTTTTAAAAAGAAAGCCATCAATAGACAAGATA
The DNA here is from genome assembly GCF_009764475.1 of Pristis pectinata. NCBI lineage: Eukaryota > Metazoa > Chordata > Chondrichthyes > Rhinopristiformes > Pristidae > Pristis > Pristis pectinata. The sequence goes on along the minus strand of NC_067406.1, from coordinate 29,355,264 downwards.
AATTTGGTGAAACTAATAGGGAGAAATGGAAGCACAGACGTTCAGCAAGTTCTGATCTGCATCGGAAGATTCATTGCTTTTCTATTCTGGAACAAAATAGCTTAAGTCAAAGCTAGAGCAATGTTTGTACTTTGTCGGCAGGGAGCTATTGAACACCCTGTTCACGACAGGGCTCTTGGTATTTGAAGGTTATTTGATTGCTAGTTTGTATCCTCTCACAAGTTAAAGGGACATACGATTATGAAGACGTCAGATAAGAGACCAGGCAGGCGAAAAGGGAGAAGCACTCCAGATGAGGTCCTTTGGGATCGAGGGAGGGTCATTCATGTACGACCATGTGTATGTGCCTGACAGACTGTGAAATGGTGCGTTGTTGCACGGCTGTGGTGCACCTGGGCCCTTCAGTTGTGATTGATTGGTTTGGTCATGTGTAATGGTCCCATCTGCTCCATGTTGTTTTCTTTTACTTATAAACAGCATTCCCAGCGGCTGAAAGTATATGAGCTGCATTTTGTCATCTTCACTTATAGTCAAACATAGCTGTGTGGATAAGATATATGAAGTCCATTTTAAGCATTGCTATTTTCATTTTCTTTTTTTTGCACTTTTTTGGAGAATTGAACTGTGGAGAGTTGTTAGTTTATGTGTGTGTGTGTGTGTGTGTGTGTGTGTGTGTGTGTTTTGAATATTAGGGAAAAAAATTGAGAGGTTTTTTTTGTGGAATCTGCATAATGACTCTTACGGCAGTGAGGAGTTTTTTGTAACTGAGCCAATACTTAATTAAAGCGCTGACATCATGGTGTTATAATTAAGCGTGGCATTAATTAAGCTAGAAAAACGAATAGTTTTTTGGGGAGAGCAATGGTATTGTGCAGACATTTGTTTATGAAATGAAATAATGGAATTTTAAAATATTTTTTTTCTTCACCTTTCCTTCCCCATCACCAATACAATTTCAGGGCAACTGAACTACAAGAAATTCCACATCCCAATTGTTGAATTGAGATTGCTACCTAGAATAAGTACTAAAATGCTGATCGGATTTATGCATCCTCATAGCTAATTACGCATCGGAGAGCATCGACAGCTGCATTCATCATCATAAAATGTAATAATTAATGACATTCCAACAAAGAAAAATATGTAAATGAGAGCTCATTAGCATTTTCATATTCAGCTTCGATAATGCTTTTGCTGACAAGGTTGTAATTAATGAAAATTCATGTTGTAGTCAGGAGATTGGAGCAGCTTCATTCCACTCACAGTTCGCAATTGCTAGAATTAGGAGGAGGAAAAAAGGGTATCCTTGCCAATGCAGAGAGAGCAGCGACAGTACCAACTGTAAATTGGAAGTGAAGACTTTTCTTGATAGGAAGACTTCTAGTGCACTTACTTCTTCAATAAAGTTTGGCAGACTTTAAAGAAAGGCCTGGTTCACATTTCCTTTGCAGATCTGCCAAACTCTAACTCTGTTTTTGGAGCACTTTTAATTAGGGAAAACTCTTTGAAGAAAGTCTGTAATAATGGCTTATTTTTAAAGCAAATATTTCATACCTCTCTGAACTGTAATAAAGATTTCTATACCTTTCCACGTATTGGGTGTACCATTTAGTCATATGTATTCTCACTGGCATCTTTTTTAATTTTGAAAACTATCCAAGTTCATAGATGCTGTGGAATAATAAACCTTCTGCAGAACAACATTAATGGCTTTTCTGTATACTGATTTTTATTGCTTATATACATTAACAATGATGGAAAAACTTGTAGTCATACCGGAATGCTACAGGCTGAAGGTTTTACGATACTATGTTCCACGTTGATATAAAATGTTCCAAACACTATCCCATCTGTAACTATCAATATAGACTGCACTTATTGAGTGCATTACATTATAACTTCACTGTCTCTACTTCCCACCAATCATATCAAAACAGCAACATTCATTGCACTTGTTTCTGGTCTGTATTTGGTACTACCATAGAGACTATATTCAAGTGGTAGCGTGCTATATTTGATACATGGAATAAGAATTGTGATGCCATTTCTAACCAAGGTGTGCAGCGATTTTGGATTTCAAGTGACATATTTAGCCAGTAGTGAAACTTGTGTGATTTTTATCAACCTTAGAGCACAGTCCGTTACTAAATCCAGTTTAGTGTGCTGTAATGTATAGCAGTACCAATTTTGCTTAAGTATTTCATAACACATGAGTCCGTTGAGCCCTGTCTCAGATTCAGCAGTTAACGATAAGACCTAAGGTAATTTGTATCCTGTCCAGGCAGTAATACAACAAACTTTTTGTTAGTGTATGAATGTATAATGGCAGTTGGTATACAGTTCTGCATTCCTTTTCTCAGTCAAAGCATTATTATATTTTCTCATTGTAATCATCAACATTTCTCTAATTTTCAGTTTTAACACGTGAACTAATTGCACATTTTGTTAAACTTTGCACTGCACATTACTTGTCAATGTGTCAATTACAGTGCAGACCAGTATCAATTATTTAATATGAATTTAGCTTGTGTGACACCAGTCAATTAAATCATTGCTTGCAGTAACAATGTGAATGAACTGCCATGATTGAACCAGTAATTTGTCTCCCCCTCTCCAATAATACAAGGAGAAATTCATCTGCATACTTTAATACATGAAGGAGCTCTGCTCACATGTCTCCCAATGACACCTGAATTTTATTTGATGAGATGGTCATTTATTTCTGAAAGAAATATTGATCTAAAATTATTTATGATATATTGTCAGTAGACAACACTGGATGAAAATGAATGGCTTGCCAATTAATATTAAATATGAAAATCAATTAACTGCAGATGTTAGAAATGAAAACACAAAATGCTGGAAAAACTTAGCAGACCAGGCAGTATCTGTGGACAGAGAAATAGCTCATGTTTCAGGTCAAAGACCCTTTGTCAGAACTGGGAATTCTCCAGTTGGAGCAACTGTTGGTCTTCAAAATATGCCAAGATGCATCTGATTTGTAATGCCCTTGTTTTCAAGCTGCAGTGATAAGTAAAATTGGACAAATAATTACATACCTGCTAATTTGACGAATATTGATCATGTCCTGAAGGAGTTTCTAAATCTGAGATTAACTTTGCCTTGGGTACAAATGAACGTTCCTCATCCTCCCCCAAGAAGCAGCAATAAATTTACCTCTTTTATTTTGAATGAGTTATTTTTCTCAGAATTGTGTCATAAATTTTGGTGGACAGTGAGTAGATGATAACTTTGTTACATTTCAGAATATATTTTCATTGGTAGCAATTAAAAGGGGAGAGGTCATGAAGTATTTAAAAATGTGTACCCAATTTAGAAAGTTCTGATGAAAGATCCAACTTGAAATGGTGCGACACTTGTGGGCTGCCCCCCAAATCACTATGCAAAAGATGCATTTCACTGTGTATTTCGATGTACATGCGACTAACAAAGATATCTATATCTATATATCTATCTATAACTTTCCAGGATCATCTTTCAGAATGTTATTTCATTTCCCTACCATTGTCCCATTTCAGGAGGTATGAGCGGGCCTATTTTCAGTCCCCTAGATTGATAGTTCAATCACCTCTATCATATCGCACTTCTCCCATTAATTTTTTTCTCATCGGAGTGTGCCATGAAGTACATCAGTAGTTCCCTAAGCTTTCATAGGTGGATATGGAAAAGCACATGAGAGTTGGCAGCTGACGGTCACAACCTCCTAATTTCCTTTGTACAGAACCCTTCTGCTAGAAGTGTGAATAGCTGTGAATACTTTGAGGCCGCAATAACTTCTAAAGACAAAACGTGTATTCTTGCAAAATAGTTCATCCAGGTTGTAGATTTATATAGTATAGAAGAAGACCATTTGGTTCACTGTGTCTTTGTCTGTGCTTGGAAGAGAAATGTGTCACTGTTTCTGCATTTTTTTTAAAGATGTGTTCAATTTCATTTTGAAGGATACTGTTGACTCTCTACTACCACTACTGCAGTACATATCTCGATGATGATCTCCTCAACTCTACTCTGGTTCTTTTGAAAACTATCTTAAATCTCTGATCACTGATGTAGATCCTGCGATTTGAAATAGTATTTCCTTTCCTAAATGTGTTGAAACCCTTCCATAATTTTGAACATGTGTGTAAAATCTTCACTCAATCTTCTCTGCTCCCCCCAAGATGAATAATCCCAGCTTCTCCAGTCTCTCTCTACATAACTGAAGTTCCTTATCCCCATGACCATGCCAGTAAATCTCCTCTGCACCTTTTCCAAGATTTTGACATCTTTTGAGAATGTGGTGCCCAAAATTTAAAACACTCTTGTTGAGGTTGAATCAGTGCTTTCCTTGTAACTTCTCCCATGTACTTTCTAAAAAAAAGAATCTCTTTGTTCTGGCACCTTTAGGTTTCTGTATTTGTGAACAACCAGGTCACGTAGCTTAAATTTATTGTTTTGTTAAAGTTATCTCCATTTATTCTTTTCTATAATGCAGCACTTCACATTAATGATACATACATCAGATTCACTTTTTAAATTCTGGATTGTTTTTTGCAGTTCATATAGAGTAAACAGGGAAATCAAATTTAACAATAATGAACAAGCAGTATGATGCCACTTTGTTATTGAATGCTGTATCAATCAACATATTGTAGCTATTAATTACCGACCATGACCTTAGGTCATTTTCAGCTATTCCTATTGGAAAAAGTAGTTGAAGACTGGTATTCCTCATTGTTCATTTATTCTTTCGTTATAATTGATTTACAACGTATTTCAACTCTCAGATATTTGCATTCTCTAGTTATTCGACCTACATTTTGCCAGTCTGGGATTCTTTAGATTCCTGCAGTTTGGCGCATCATTCTTTTCCATAACTTTTCATCCTGACAGCACAAACAGGCCATCATCCAATTGGAACAAGATGCAGGGATGGTTCTCTTTTAAAGGAACAGTTAAGGCAATTCCCAGCCTAAGCTGCACAGACTAATTTGTTTTAAGCCTGCACTTCAGTTCCCTTCCACACATTGGCAATAGTTTTTGTGGTTGCCTCACAATAGAGCAAAGTTAAATTATGCCAGTGTCATTATATTTCTCCCCCCCCTGCACTATTGCAGTTCTTGTTTAGAAGCCAGAAGTCTCTTAAATTATTTGAATCAAAGTTTGCTTTTTATTTTTTTGTTTTTATTGCTTGTCGCTGCTTTGTGGCTTGAGTGACTGGTAGTTATTTTTTATAGTAAAAGTCCTCAACATAAATTGCATTGATTCAGCATTGTTGCTCCGATCAGAATGTCTTTCTGTATGCTGGTTCATTCTGCTGGCTGGTTTTAAAAGATGTAGTCCCCACCACTGGACTATTTGCAGTATCTATGTTCGTTATATGCACTTCATTTTCACATCTCAATATTTTATGCATTGTACATTCTCCATATTTGAAGTCCTCAAAAAGCAGAAAGGAAAGAAGCCATTACTGATTTTCTGCACGTATGGTATGGGAGTGTTATTTCTGCATTGAAACTTGTTTCAGGGCTGGTATTGTACCCACTTGTTGGAAGTACAAATTTAATTTCCATCAACGTCATCCAACACCTCTTAAGTGTTCTGTGGATCACAATTTTCTACAACATCTGATGAGAATATTTGGTGCTGATTAGATGTGGAGTACTTCCTATAATAACAAATGCTGAAGCAAAGTCTGGTGTGGGAAAGGGTATAGCATTGATTCTTCCTTCTTGCATAAGAAGTAAATTGATTGGAAATTTTTCAGTCTTGAAACCAGTCCTGAAGCATCAACTTTAGCTGATGTGAAACTAACAAAATTAGAGAATCAATCCTTTCTTCTTTTGCTGTGGTTTAGTAGGTTGTACCTGATTATGAGAGAGAACCTGAATTACCACGGGTTGATAACTAGATATGGAATCATCTACTCTTGTAAACATTTGTGAAAGGGAAGTTTGATGACATAATTCTGAATTTCCTTGTTTCTCATGTGGAACTCACTGTTTTGGTGAAAGTATTGATCAGTTTCCTCAAAACCCAGCAAAGGCCAAAGAGAGATCCCTAAAATGCAATTGAAACTTTGTTTCACCCACAACAAATCATTTGCAGTTGTTGTGATGAAGGACAGTTAGCTTACCAGCCAAGGCAAGGACCCTAGAATTTCAATAAACATGGACTCTTTGGGTGAAAATGACACAATCTTTGCATGGCACCAGCGGATATGGGCAAGGTCTTAAATTAATACTCTTCCTCCATATTCACTGAGGAGTAAGACATTGTAGTTGGAGATTTCAGTTGGAGTGATTAAATTCTCAAACATGTTGAGATGAAAAAGCAGATATCTTGTATTATATAAAGCTTATAAAACAATATTATATATTGTTATATAAAACAGTATTAGATATCTTGCCAAGCATAAAAACAGGTAAATCCCAAGGGCTTGATGAGATATATCCCAGGCTACTATGTAAGGAGATTGCTGAAGTCCTGACAGATATTTAAACCCTTGCTGGCCACAGGTAAGTGCTAGGTGATTGGAAGACAGCAAATGTGATTCCTTTCTTCAGGAGGGACACCTGGGATAAGCCAGTTAACCTGATGTCAGTACCACAGAAATTATTGAAAAAATTTCTGACGAACAAGATTAATCTACACTTGGAAAGGCAAGAGCTGATCAGGGATAGTCAGCATGGATTTGATGGCGGGAGATGTTGTCAGACTAATTTGAGTTTATTGAAAAGAATATTGAAGTTGATATGGCTTATATGGACTTCATTATGGCCTTTGACAAGTATCACATGGAAGGCTGGCTCTTAAGGTTAGAGCCTATGGGATGCAAGTCAAATTAGCAAATTAAATCCAAAGTTGGATCTGATAGGAGAAAAAGGGTAATGATGGGTAAAGTCTTTTTGATTGAAAGTCTGCAACCGGTGATGTACCACAGGGCTAGGGTCCTGGCTGTTTATTTTATACATTAATGATTTAGATGTGAAATTAGGAAGTGATTTGTCGATGACATGAAAATTGGTGGTGGTGTTGCAATGATATTGATCAGCTGGTAAGTTAAGAGCAGCAATGCAGATGGAATTTAATCCTGATAAGTATTTGATATTTTAGGGGCTCCGTAAAGGTAAGATGTATACCATGAACAGTGGGGCCCTAAAGAAGCATTGAGGAACAAAGGGGCCTTGGCGTGAAAGTCCAAAGATCCCTGAAGATGACAGCACCAGTACATAGGGTAGTGAAGAAGGCATACTGGATGCTTACATTTATTAGCCAAGCTGTGGAATGTAAGAGCATCGAGGACTTGGTACAACTTTATAAAACATTGGTTAGGCTACAGCTAGAACATTTTATGCTGGTCTGTTCACCAGACTAAAGGAAGGATACAATTGTCCTGGAGAGGGTGCAGAGGAGATTCACCAGGATGTTGCATAGGATGGAATATTTCAGTTATGAGAAGAGACTGGATAGGCTGGTTTTATTTTCCTTGGAGCAGAGGAGGCTGAGGGGTACCTGATAGAGGAATACAAAATTATGGGAGGCATAAATAGGGCAAAAAACTTTTCCTTTTGAAAACGGTTGTAGTCGTACAGCATGGAAACGGGCCATTTGGCCCACCACATCCATCCGCAAGTAGGCATCCATCCATACTAATCCCATCTTCCAGCACTTGGTCCATAGCCACCTTTGCCCTGGGTGCTTCAAGTGCCTGTCTCGACACTTAAATGATGTTGGCCAATCTGCTGCCACCCCTCTCCTAGCTCTCTTAGGTGTCTAAGACCTTGGGTTTAAGATGAGGAATAAGCTGTTTTGAAGGAATCTGAGAAATAATTTTTTTCACCCAGAATATGGCTGCAATCAGGGATTCCCTGCGGAGGGGTTAGTGGAGGCAGGAGCTCATAGCATTAAAGAAATATCGGGGTGAGCACTTGGATGGTAGGCTATGGGGCAAGTGCTGATAAATGGGATTAGTGTAGAGAGGTACTTGATGGTCGGCATGGATGTGGTGTGTTGAAGGGCTTGTTTCTACACTTTGACTGTCACCTTGTCAGGCTCATGCACAGAAAATAGTAAGCTTGTATGCAATGAAGGTTATTGCTACAGTAAAATAGATGCATACCAACACACAGCTGAGTTTGAGTTTGGGTATGGAAAAGATCGTATTGTTTGACTATATTGATCACCTTCCAATTAATACATTTGGCTGGAATTGTGTACTGTAGTTTAGAATACCTTGCTGTTAGAAAGACTTTCTAAGAATGTTTGTTCTCCATGGGTTTTTGGTTTTAAAAGAAAGGAAACTGAAGAAAGGAAACCAAACTTTCAGCAGTTAGTTGTGGTGATGTATGTGAAACCTTTGTCTTGAAAGCTTACAACCTTTAATGTGTAAACTGTTGATTCACTGATGGTATAAGTATCACTTCACTGCAAGGAGTTGTGGTGTACCGGTTTACCATGTGGTGTACCATATTTGCAGATGCTGCAGAAAAATATAACTATGTGCTAGCTCACTGAACCAGTTTTGCTCAGCCACAAAAATCCAGGCTGATGCTCCAGTCTAGTAATGAGAGAGTTGGCACCACAGAGAGAGAGCATGGAAGAGGGCCTTTCACTCCACCAAGTCCGCACTGATAATCACCCATCCTACACTAATCCCACTTTTTTATTCTCCCCACATTATGAGCAACTCCCCCCTAGGTTCTTCCACTCATCTACACAGAAAGGGGTAATTTACAGTGACTAATTAACTGGCCAGTCTGCATCTCATTGGGATGTGGGAGGAAGCCAAAGCACCTGGATGAAACCTTTATAGTCTCAGGGAGAATGTGCAAATTCAGTACAGAGATCAGGATTGAACCTGGGACTGTGAGGTGGCAGCTCTAGTAGCTGTGCCACTGTGTCACCCTGTTCTGCACTGATGGATGAGATGGCAAACTGAGGTCACATCTGCTTTCAATTCTAGATATAAATGATCTTGGGATATAATTTTTGCAGATAAATCAGTATTCCTCTACATTGAAAACCACTTAGAAGAAGTATTGAGTGTAAGAGGAGGGACACAGAATGTACTGGATGGGGAACTTTATTGTTCTTCACCAAGAGTGACTTGGCAATCCTACTAACTGTGGGCAATTTTCTAAAAAGCAGTTTTCTAATCTGGGGTTGCAGCTGATGGTGCAAGAACCAATATAAGGAGTGCATGTATTTGGTGGTGTCCTTGCTGGTGTACCTGTTGCTGCATTGATGTGAGTGACCATTGCACAGTCCTTGGAGAGACAAAGCTTCATCTTCACATAGATGATGCCCTCCATTGTGAAATTTGACACTACCACTGTGCTAAAGGGGACCAAGTCTTTGGCTGGCTTTGGGGTAGGGTTAGGTGGACTACCAGCAGCAGCAGGATTATATCCCACCAATATCTATAAATGGATGGTACCTAGCACATCCATTTTTCTATCATTTGCATCAAACCAGGGAACCCAGCCTGGCTCATTTAGTAGAACACTTTAAACCCTGTACCATGTGTACCTAAAAATGAGTGACAACTAGTGAAGTTGCAGCAGAGAGCTTCATAGAAGCAAGATGCTTTGGATAGAACTAAGTGATTCCGTAACCAACAGATCAGATCACAACTTTGCAATCGGAATGACAATCATGAATGCAAAGAGCAATTAGATGACCAACGGGAGCAGGGGCCTCAACACCCCTATCCTCAATGCTGGTGGTATCCAGCACTTGAGTGCCAAAGCCGAAACCTTTGCAGTGCATTAGCTGAATGCCAAGTGGAAGGACAATTTCAGTCTCCTGAGGTCTTCCTTCATCAGAACCCAGTCATCAGTCAAGTTGATTCACTTCCTGTGACATCAAGAAAAGGTTAAGTGCACTGAATATAGCAAAGTCTATAGTTCTGACCTATAGAGCTGAGAACTCCATAACTGGCCCTGCCCCCAGCCAGGTTGTTCCAGCACAGCTTTAGGACTGGCGTCTCCCTGAATATGGGAAATGGTCCACTAAAAGCAGGAAAAATCTAATCTGGTCAATAATTGCCTCATTAACCAACTCATAATGTTCAGCAACATCATGGAAGTTGTTACTGAGAATGCTGTTTTTAGTGGCTTTTATTCATCAATAACTTTTTTCGTAATGCTTTGCGTGGATTCCACCAGGACCACTCAGCTGCTGACCTCAATACAGCCTTGCTACTCAATGGATAAAAGTACTGAATTTCAGAGGTGAGGTGAGAGTGACTCTCTTTGGCGTTAAATAGCCTTTAGTTAGAAGCTTCCCAAATCTTCAGTCTCCATCATCTTGGTGGATGTTGGGGGAGTGGGCAAGTCTTCCCTTTGAAGTCACACCGTCCTGACTTGGAAATACTACAGAGACACAAGAAATTCTGCCGATGCTGGAATATGAAGCAATACACAAAAGAAGTGCTGGAGGAACTCAGCAGGTCAGGCAACATCTATGGAGGGAAGTAAACAGTCGACATTTTGGGTCAAGACCCTTCATCAAGACTGGAAAGGAAGAGGGCAGAAGCCAGGTTAAGGAGGGGGAGGAGTACTCGCAGGCAGGAGATAGGTGAGTTCAGGTGATAGGCAAGCCCAGATGAGAGGGGGAAGGTAGATCGGTGGGGGAGGAGGGGAAATGTAATAAGCTGAGAGGTGATAGGTAGGAGAGGCAAAGGGCTGAAGAAGAAGGAATCTGGTAGGAGAGGGCAGTGGACCATAGAATAAAGGATGGAGGAGGGGAGGAGAGGAGATGGGCAGGTCATCAAGGTGGGGGAAGGGAGCCACAGGAATAAGGGAAGACAAAGGAGTTGGGGGGGGCGGTGGGAGAAAAAGAAGGGGTGGCGTTACCATAAGTTAGAGAAATCGATGTTGAGGCCATCAGGTTGGAGACTGCCAAGGTGGAATATGAGGTGCTGTTCCTCTAACTTGTGTCTCAACATGGCAGTAGAGGACGCCAGGGAAATATTACAGTTCCTGCATTGGCACTGCGTCAAAATTCCAACCTTCGGCACACAAACTGCAGTAGTTCAAGAACTGACTTGTACAGGGCATGTAGAAACCCTATAAACTTGTTAACCAATGTTCACTTCAATGTTGTACTTGCCTTAGAGAATAAGTTTTGTAAATAATGGAATCCCAAGGTTGGTATACATACTGTATGTTCAATGTATTCCATCCAAAAATGACATGTTTATTCCTGTATTTTCTGTCCATTAACCAATCTTGAGGTAATGAAGGCACAGCAGGAATTTAAGCATGAGTGAGGCAGATGCAGAATTTGTGATGTCCTGCTGTAGAAATAGGCAGTCTTATTCAGCCCTGAATAAGTGAGTGCAAGTTCATCTTGTGGGCATCACAGAAGCCAAATAGTTGTGAATGGTCTGATTCAGCCTCAGGTATTTGCCAAAGGAAAGGATGGAATTGATGATGGGAACTGGAGTTTGTAGGTAGGTACTGAAGACAATAGATGGGCCTCATTCCTGCACTATGTAACATTCAGAATTTCCTTTGGGAAATTTTCAAGTGACCTTGGAAAAATTGCTTCATGAGCCGAGGAGAGAGACATTCATAACTGAAGAATACCAACTCTGTATTTTTTAAAATTCTTTCTCTAAGCATTCCCTAAGCTATAGTCTGCATTGAAAGCCTGTGTATTCTGGTTTTCCAAGGATGAATTTATTAGACAGTGCTTCTTCATGGGCAAAACTCTTATTAGAATGATTGGATATAAATTGAGTCTCCCACACTCCATTGAGTATCCTGATCAGCGTTTAGATTCTGTGCTGACCCTTTATCAAGAAGGAATAAAATGGGGGAATGGCATTACCTTCTGTCTAATTTTACACCCTGGCAACAGATGCAGAGAAGCATTATTCCAGGAACAATGTCTCTTGGTGCTATCAATCTTATGATAACTACTGTGGCAAAGGAGAGAAAGAAATACTTCCTTATTTAAAAAAAAGTCACCATGAAGAAAATTCTGAAGAATTATAAAATGAAGCAAAAGTGGAGGGGGATAAAAAGTTGGTAAATACTAAACTGATTAATCAGCAAAAGTAATCTCAAAAGTCCACATAACTTTAGTTTTTAGGCCGATTTAGCACAACACTCAGGCATGCTGTTATCAAAATAGAAACAGTTAAAGTAACAATTGTGTATTAGAAATATACAAATAGAACTATTTTTGGTTTCTAATGGAGAGCAAAGTAACCAGTTACTTAACAGCTGCCACAGGTTTCAACATAGCGATTGGCAGGAATTAAATCAAATTAAGGTAATCTTTAAAAAGAAATTCTGTGCAAGATATTAAAGTTTTTTTTAATACATGGTATTTTCATTTAACTGTGTAATATTACAAATTCAAGTTAGATAGGTGGGATATCACTTTTGTGCAGTGTGAAAACCCAGTGAGCTGCACTTATAACATACTTGGCACAGTGGCATCTTCACTCCAGTTTATTGAATCTGATTCACTTAAAATCCCTACTGACAATGCAAGTTGCCGCACCAAGTAAGTAAAATATTGAATACATGGTGTTACAACAACATTGTTAAATTACCATGGTGCGATCATAACATCTTAAATAGAGATTCTATATCAATTATATTATAATTACAGTGTGCAACTTAAATTTTAATTAAAAGTTTTAGCTAATGCATTCAGATCTGCATTCAGAAACTGGTGATAAATTCTTGAATTAAGTGGATTTTTTGTTGATAATAAATTACTTTATTTTTGCTATTAACAACTGTTGCATAGCTCTGATTATAAGTCATCTTTTCTCTGCTGATGTAACAGTAGTTCTTCTTAGACAATGTAATTTTAAGAATTAGTTAATCTTTGAACAACCGAGAGGTGATAGCTGCAAATACTGGAAAGGTACAGCTTATCCTTCAAATATTTAAGGTAGAAATTAAATTTCATTTAAAAGGAATAATGTTTTAATTGAGTTTTTCAGAACCAATAGTCAAGTTAAAGTAGCCTTTGCCTATTGTTCCAAATAGGATAAATTATGATAATCTTTAGTAAGTAGCTATATTAGATGTTTGAATTTCGTGGATTTGAAATTTGCCACTTTCAAAGAACGGTATAATTGAGCTATTTGTTTCTTATCATACAGATGATAAACATGGTAGCTGCAGCTGCATTTGTCTCCTTTTACGCTAATGCACATGTGGTGTTAAAATTTAAATAGTCTTAAAAAAAATCTGTTGATATATATTTTAACAAGCCATAGGGTTAGTATATTTAATTTTAACGTTGTACATTTTTGTAGTACTACTAATCTTTAGATGGTGCATGTCTTTTGGTTTTCTCAGGTCAAGAGGACAACCAGGGGTCCTGCAGCTCAGTCTATCAGATGCGAGCAGGCCAAAAAATTATATTTAAAAAAATCGATTCAAATTTATGAAGACATTAACATTGATAGTAACTGGAAGCTACTGGTAACAGTAAGAGCATAAATTGAAGTAAAAGTTGAAAGACAAATGATATATTCTAAACTATAATGGAACATAAAAGTTTGTTTGAGCTGCTTTAAGACTGCCATTTTCAATACAGATTAACAAAGGAAAAGTTAGTTTCTGTCTCTGCAGTACTGTAATTCGATGCTTACTTGCCTGATAGCATGTTGTTCCAGAGTGAGTTGTGACATGTCAGGAATCATATATCAGGGATCTATGTAACAAATCCTAGATACTTGTATGTGCCAGTAATATGAGTTGAGAGTCTGCTTGTACATTGAGCTAGACATTTATAATTGTTTTCTTTAAATTGTTGTGCTTTCAGGGCAAAAGAAATACCATATAGTTTCTATTTCTTTCACATTAAATAAAGACAAAACAGTACTACTCTTGCAGCTTTAATTATTTTATTCTATGATGGATGGTTGAATATTTTACCAACACAGAATTTCTCAGTTGGTTATTAATTTACAGGATAAAAAAATATTAGCAGCCAATCTATCAATGAAATGCTTTCTTTAAATACTATTACTTTACAAAACAAGGCAAGGTTATATTGAGTCATTAAGTACAGTAGATTTGGATGGTATTCCACATTTTATAATAAATCCAAATGAGGTGGTTTGTTGTATGTAGGTATTCATAATACTGATAAATATATGATAATTTGATAACATAATTGTGGTTATTGAGTTAAACCTAGAGCACCTTAAGACTGGTGCAGCCAGGTCTGTTTGACACAATAATAGTTCTAGTCTAATATGTATAATGTATAATCTTTCTCTCATAGTTGTTGTCCCTTTCCTCTCCAGCATGATTTAGTTGACATTAGCAATGAATAGAATTCATATTAATAATCTAGTATTAATCCTGCTCAATATTTATTGAGATTGTATTGCAGTTTTCTCTACCACAATATTGTAGCCTAGTTTTACACCAAATCTAATTATGCATGACCTATTACAATAAATATTTTCCTTCTCTCTGTAAGAGTGTTATGCTGCCAATCCAGACGTATACATTTTGCTCAAATCCTGTTATACTGTAGGTCAGAATTGGTCCGCATTAATATATTTATAATATAAGCCTACAGCGTCCTGCTGTTGTGTAGTTTCAGGTTGTATATTGGGCTTTTGGATGCAATTAGAATTTTGTTGCTTCAGGCAGTTCCCAGGCTACTTGGAATCAGAAATCTGACAAAACCTGTGACCCTCTTCAGTAATGTTCAATGTGAAGTGCTTAATACTTCTTCATTTCAGTATTTTTAAAAAACATTATATATGAATAAAAGAGAGATAATCTTGTAAGGAGGACTTTTAAGTTAATTGTGATGTATTTGCTGAGCTTCTCGATTCCATTGTCAGATACTCAGTAATGCCATATGGTCTACCATGGAACATTTAACTTGTCAGAAATAATGGATTGTTCTGGAAGAAGATTTTTGCTTTGAGCAGTGGTCTCCTTTTCCTGTGCTTTTTTGGTTTCAGGCTGCAAGATGAAGGATCATGTTGCAGAATATGGGAACATTGTACAGTTGATTCCCTTCAAGTGCGTGACCTATTTGCCATGAAATTTTATAGACATATTATCTCTTCTTACCCCCTCCCCTTCTCTGTTGCCCCACCTTCTAAGTGCTAGGATAAGCAAGATGCATGTTGTTTAAAAAAAATCTAATTAAATTAAAATCTAGCCTTTGCAATATCTGAATGCAGTACCAATTTCTGTTTTTGACTATTAAAGCTCATAATAAGATTTTTTAAAAATGCTGATTTGCTTTGCAGGTTAGCACATAAAACATTACATATTTTGCTGATGTTTTTGCCGTTCTTCACTAGTAATATGAATTTATGTCAATTGATAATGTCAGTATTAACAAAAACTAGAGATAATGATGAAAACATTTTAAATATTTTCAAAGGCAGCAATCAAAACCAAGAAGTGTTTTTCTTAATTAAACCATCTTTGAATCTTTCAGCTTGCCTTTAGAAAATTTACCAAAAGTTACTGGTGATAAGAGACAGTAAATCAGAGTTTTCTGTACTGAGTTGCCAGCTTTATTAACCAAAAGCATTTCAGATACAGTGAGACATTGTTTCATTAATGACAAATTGTTGAAAATTTGAAGGAAACGTCAAGCAACTGGCACTCATTTTGCACTTCATTTATTCAAAGTACCTTTCAACTTTTTCAGGGCAAGTGATCAAAAATAAGATCATGGCAGAGTGCATTTATTTGCAATTGAACCATGATGTTCTTAACATTTTCTGCTGCCTGGTTTGTGTCTTGAAACAATGGTTTATTCATGTGGTTCTACTTGTTCCTATCGGTGCTGTTTCTCATTGAGCACTTACTTTAACGGTAGGTGGCAGCTATATTGCCAAACTGATATTCCTGCACCTGTGGACTAGATTCCACAGCTAAAAACTTATCAACAAAAGTTAGTCTGTCCATTTAAAACAAACTAAACTTTTCAGCTATGCCAAAAGGTGGTAATAAAAATAAATTTGTGTATTAAAATGTTGATGATATGAAGGTAACATTGCAGAATGAACCAACGCCATTTGTGCATTCATAAGAACATAAAAAATAGGAGCAGGAGAAGGCCATCTGGCCTGTTGAGCCTGTTCTGCCATTCAATAAGATCTGGCTGATTTGTCCATGGACAGATCCAACTACCTGTCTTTTCCCCATAGCCCTTAATTCCCCTACTATGCAAAAATCTATGTAACTGTGTCATAAATATATTGAATGAGGTAACCTCCACTGCTTCCGTGGGCAGAGAATTCCACAGATTCACCACTCGTTGGGAAAAGTATTTTCCCCTGATCTCTGTCCTAAATCTCCTCCCCCAAATCTTGAGGCTATGTCTCCTAGTTCTAGTCTCGTCTACCAGTGGAAACAACCTTCTTGCCTCTATCTTATTTATCCCTTTCATAATTTTATGTGTTTCTATAAGATCTCCTCTCATACAGGATTTCATCTTCCAGTTCCTTGTAAATTTTACCAGGTATTGAATATTTTATGTTTACTACAGAATGCTGAATTCTACTTAACTGTATCATTTAAGGTGTATTGTATCGGGAAAAAATTGTAATCACCAGCAGATCACTCATTGCTGTGCTGTATTCAAGTCAGAAAGTGCACTGTTTTTAATGAACATGTTGTTAATGTATGGTATAAAGCATTTTATTGAAGAGAAGGACTTTGTGGGAGTTAACTTTCCCTGTTCCTTCCTTGTTGATCACATTTTATCAGAGGGTTGTAAGACGTCATTTTGGTGTTAAAGTCACTCAGGAGGATCAGTCTGTTTCCCTTTGGGAAGCAGACCAGGTCAAAGTAGAAATCTTTCTTGACCTCGTCTGGAGCTTTCAGGATTTGAGCATGTGCACTGATGACTGTAGCCTTTTGGTTCAGTGTTCGAGTGAGCCAGAGGTCCTATGGTGTTCAGCAATTCCTCATTGGGAGTCACTGAGATGCTCTAGCTCATTTTTGATGGATAAACTCACTCTGTTCTTCTTTCCATTTGCTTGGAAAATGCACCCTGTATGAAAAACATCTTCCATCACAGGCATACACCTGATTCTTAGGACAGAGGAGCCCATTCAGCCCATCAAGTCTCTGCCAGATCTTAAAGTAATCCCATGAATACCATTCCCTCACTTATTTCCCTGTAATCCATTCTCTGGCGTACACCCTGACTCTCCTGCCACTTGCACAAGGGTAATTTACAGTAGTCAATTAACCTATCAAACCAGCACATTCTAAAGACTAGAAGAAACTAGAGAACCCCAGAGAGCCCATGTGGTGACAGGGTGAATGTGCAAATTCCCAAAGGCACTACTTGAAGTCAGAATCAAACTTGGGTCACTGGAGCTGTGAAGCAGGAGCACTATCTGCTGCACCACATTACTGCCCTCAATAATGATAAAATTAACCATCGCCTTCAATGCACCAGCACAACTTTTGTGGATTGAGGAAATGGAATTTGAAGACCTGTGACATTGCATAAAACTCGTGTTCTATCTGGGATGTATGATCCCTGGCTTTCCATGTGCTTTTGAGATCTGGACCACCAGCAGCAATGTACTATAAAGATAACACCAGTGTTGTCTCTGCTAACTCACTCTTTTCTCCCAGGCCAACACCTGCAACATTAAGACCCTAATAACTCCATTGGCTATATGTTGAGAAGGTAATGGTGACACAAGAGAATGCAAGTGTTGGAATCTGGAGCAACAAACAATCTGCTGGAGGAACTCAGCTGGTCGAGCAGCATTGCTGAGTTCCTCCAGCAGATTGTTTGTTGTAGGGCAGGTAACGTTGTTTGTATGCCTGACACTGGACTCCCAAAACAGACACGCTCTTCTGACCTAGCTCTATTACGGGAAGATATTACCAGGTGGACAGAAGAAAGGATTCAAGGATGTGCTCAAAGCTACCTTGAATAAATGCACTATCCCTGTTGATCACTGGGTAGGAACTTTTGGAATGGTATTGAGAACTTCAAATTCATACATTGAGAGCACACAGAAGCCCTGCATAAGCAATGGAAGAAGCACACTACTTCACAAACTACCCACTGTGTGCCCCACAAGGCACCCCTTGCCCCATCTGTGGAAGGGTCTCTGGTTCCCATTTTAATATTGGTCACCTATGAACCCACAAAACCAGAGTGAAAGTATTCTGAGGCACTGTCAAATGAAAGAAGATAATGCCACTCATCTTTAACCATAATTTAAAATTTACCTTGGCTGGTGGAGTTTTCTTGATGGTTAACCTTGATGGTTAACCATCAAGAGGTGAGCAATGTTGGATTCAGATTAATGCTTTTGCAGTATGTTGCTGAATCCATTTTCGCTGCTTCACCAGGCCTGAACATATTAAACCATCACTCCCACACTTCCCCACCGCACCCCCCCCCCACCCCACCAATCCAGCACAAGCAACTTCCCTTGTGATTTCTGTTTCTTTCCTCAAATCCTCAGCATCTTTTGACCATTCTCACCTCCATCTTCAGCTTCTGGATCTAGCTGTGACTTTCAGAGTGATCATTCTGATCTCCAACACAAGCCCTTTGACATCCTTTGACTGTTCTGAGCTCACCCTGCCTTCCACCCCCAAAGGATCAAAGGATCTCCTCTGTAAGACCTTGGATCTTCCTCTCTGGCCTTTGATCTTACTGCCAGTTTCCAAACATCTCCATTTTCTTTCCTCCAGCCATGTCTCTCCAATTTTGGTCCATTCTGGTTGCTTTGATCTCTGCTTCCCTTGTCTGTGTTCCATGTTTGTGGCAAGGAATGCAGAAGTTAAATTATTGTTAACCAGGCCCTGCCATTAAATTTGATCGGACCTCCAGGAAAATTCCAGGTTTTCCTTCATACTATGCAGCTTCTCCACCCACACCTCACACTCCATTCTATCTTCTATCTTGTCGACTGAAAAAGCTGAAATCTGTTCTTTATTGCATGTTATTTCAGTCTCTTTATTGATTCTTTGTTGATTCTTTTGGGATAATATTACATCCATTATTCTCTGAAAGCCATAAGTACCTATATCTCTCCATGTTTGCCATTGCCTATAAATTCATCCTGATTGCCAGAGCTTGCTCTGCTATAAAGTTGTGTAAGCATGTTGTACTTGAAGTCAGTGAAATGAATTTTGGAGACAGACTACAATGCACGGATGCAACTCCATAGTGTGTTTAGCCCCACCAGCCAGGAATATATTTCCAAGCATATAGAGGTATTTCACCTTTATACCTGAGTAGTTTTACAGTTGAAAATCCAAAGTGAGATGGCAGGCTTAATATATGACCTGGTGGGATTGATTTCAGTTTGGTTTCTGGATGTGTATTTTATGACTTTGTCTTGCTGTCTCCTTTCCCTTTATATTCTCATTTTGTTATTTAATAATTGGAGTATTCATATGTCTAACCATTCACATCATATGGGTGATAATTAGATGCTTTGCTGTCAAAAGTCACTCAAAGGTTAAGATTCTGAATTTCCTTTCTCTCTCTAAATAAATTTCATAAGGTTCATTAGTTTTGTATTATATCACCAGATGTATTAGAATGGTCTTTCTTTTTGTATAAATATAAAACCATTATTTCACAAAAGGCTATATAACCTGAATAAAGCTTTAGAAAATCATATTCTAGTTTTTCTTTAAGTAATTATAAAACACAAAAAAAAAATCAGTGTTGAAATCTGAATGGCCAAAATACTAACACATGTTTTGTTAAAAACATCCAATTATTACTCGGAAATATTGCACAATCTAGCTTCAGTTGAGAAAACTCTGTTTTGACTAAATATAGTCCATGGGAAAAGGTTGAGCCTTCAAGTTAAAATGTTTTGGAGAAACTTCTAAACATTAATAAAGGAAAGCAATTTAATGGATATAAGCTACCACATCAGGTGGCCAGAACTTAATACCAGTTCACCGTTAGTTTATGAGATAAGCATGAGTGTATCAGTATTAACTTGCTAGCTGAAGCCATCCTAAAGGGTGAGGTCCTGTGTGTGAGGTAACCTTGTAGAAATAAATGTTGTCATGTTTTGGGACCAGAGCAAGCTGACAAACCTTTTGCCAGCTGTCAAATAGTCTTTGAATGCCTCTGAATGTCTCTGACACTTTGGGCTGTTCTTCAAATGAATGGGCTGTTTAAAGTGAATGGGCTTACTGTTCCAGCATCAGGTCCAACCTGGCATAGATTCAGTAGACAGATTTCCCAGCATAAGGGAATTACAGTTTGTTCATGTTCTACCACCAAACTCCATTAGAAATGAGCAAACCCCAGTGATGAGCAGCCAGCAGGTTTGGCACTTTGACGTTTAGATGGGAATCCTGAACTTGATGGCACTGAAATGGAGAAATAGAAACAGTTCAGCACAGCTACCAGCAAGTACCCATAAGTTTTGGAGGATTGTGACTTCAAAGGGAAGTTAAATTGAGCAGCATGTAAAGTGAGTTCCCAATCCAATCTCGTTCATATTTTTTGGCCAGTGGGTCAGGATAAAATCACCCACAGTGAATCCTGTCTTATGCAAAGTTATGCTGAATAGATGAAAGATGATTGTAGTGATGGAAAGCAGAGGTTACGAACTAGGAAAATCAGTTTGTTGCTGCTATTAGAATTGCTGTTTTGGTTGCTTGCTTCCCCAGTTGTTTCACCTGTGAGATTTATTGAGTGAAAGCATCATACTACGCAAGGAATAGCATAACTCTACAAAGGCAACTAAAAAATTGTTAAATATATTTTCCACTAATTACTTTTCAGTTCGTGGGGCCTTGCCAGAGTGCACCATTTCTGATGTCTCTCAATTTTCTCTTTTTCTACTAAAATATATGGAACATTTCTCCCTCCATTTCTTTCGCCACCGCAAGGCACTTGTTTCAAGTTACATTATGGATGAGTTGGTGCTGACATTTTTGCCCCTCTTGCAAACAGTCAGTCATTATGAATTTTGCAAGTTAAATTCATTCCACAAAAGTGTCAGGCAATGACTATCTTCATCATGAAGGGTAGATCTAATCACCTACTCTTACCAGAGAATTCTGGAAATAATTAGGTCAGACATATCTGTGTGTTTCAGGTTGGACCTTGTGCCTGAATTAGGAAACCTAAAATAAAAGGCAAGTTTTAAGCTATTTTTGATTAAAACATGTTTTTTGATTATCTTCGATGTTCAGTGGCATCACTATCACTAAATTGCCCATCAATATGTTGGGGTTCCCGTGGACAAGAAACTCAACTGGACCGACCACATAAATAATGCTGCTAAAAGATCTGTTCAGAGACTGTGGTAAGTGATTCTGCTCATAACAACTGAAAGCCTTTACATCATGTACAAGACCTGTAAATTGTGATGGAATATTGTCCACTTGGCTGGATGCGTGCAACTCAAACAACTCTCAAGAATGTTAATGTGATCCAGGGCAAAGCAGCCCACATGACTCATCAGTCAACTTAAATATTCATTCCTTCCAGCACCAGTGCAATGTGACTGCAGTGAATGCCATCCATAAAATCCACTGCAGTTAAACAACACCTCCCAAGCCTGTGATCTCTACGATTAAGAAAGACGGGAGTAGCAAGCACATGGGAGTACTGCTGCCTACAGGTTCCCCTCAGAGTTGCTCAATGCCCGGACTTGGAAATATATTGTCACTGGGTCTGAATCCTGGAAATTCTCTACCCAACAGCACAGTGGGAGTACCTTCAGCAGAAGGACTGCAGTGGTTAAGAAGACTGCTCACCTCCACCTTTTTCCAAGGACAATTAGGGATAGACAATAAATGCTAGCCATGGTAGTAACGCCCACATCCCAGAAAATTAAATAAAATAATCTTTTGCCCATTATCTAATGGTTAGGGCATCAATGCTGAAACATCGTAGAATTGATGGGCAGCTAAAATATTAGATTAAAGGCAATCAAAATTCAATGTCCATGCATGCAGGCTTTTAACCAAGAGTTACTGGATAACATCCAGACCTGCTTTGTTCTTGGTAGCTATGTGAATTTTAAATTGGATTCTGGAAAATTTCAAAGTTTATTTGTTCAGTAAGAAACAATTATTTTTAAACTCTGACAACGAAAATATTCCTTCAGTGGAGCCAAAATGTATTATAACCAATGTAAAAGTACTGATATTTATGTGAAGTTGCAAAATGCTTCCCACACAATTCATTACTTTGAAATATCTTATTATCAGGGTTATCAAAATCCCTCATCCAGAACTGAGACAAATGACCAGTCAAACTGCTTCTGGTGGTAGTTGAGGAAGTAATGTTCACCAGAACACTGAGGCAATATAGGTCTATCCTTTGAATAGTGCCTTGGGACTGTTAGCATTTTACCTGATTAGGTGTACATCTTTGACCATACAACATTTCTCAGTGGGAGATTGGAATATTGGCCTTGGACATTGATTGTGGTTCCGGAGTTTAGCTTGAACTGAAAATCTTCATACTCATGGAAAACAAAACTGCAGATACTGAAATCAGAAACACTGGAAGTACTCAGCCAGTTAAGCAGCATCTGTGGAAAGAGAAACCAGGTAATGTTTTGGGATTCAAAACATTTTCTCTTTCCACAGATGCTCTTAACTGGCTGTGTTCTTCCAGTGTTTTTGTTTTACCCTCATGCTTGTTGCTGAGAATCTTGCCAACTGACTGAAATATATGCATTTCTTTTATGTGGATGTGAATAGCCTATAGCATTCACCTTGTTCACCTCATGGAGTGACTGGTATATCATTCCATGGAAGCTTTTTCTTGCAGATGATGTACAATAGTAATTAGTTTCAAACTGGGCACTCTTTTTGACATTTGAAAATCATTAAAAAGAATGAGTTTGATTCAGATTTAGTTAGAGACCAATGGGAAGTGAGCTACACCAGAAATAAAATTTGAAATTGAGCACCATGTTTAGTGTGTTTCGATGTACATGTGACTAATAAAGATATCAATGAGAATAATATTAGTGAAATATCACATGATCCCTTACTGCATGATCACAAAAGGTTGCTTCATTATAGTAAACAATTATTTATAGTTATCTGTTGTCTAGAGTTTATCTGAAGCCTGAAATGCATAGATACAATTAATTGGGTTTTTATATGATGATGATAATAATAGAATAATAATATATGTATATCTAGTTCATACTGGCCCAGGCACACTACAAAATCTTTTCTCTTTTGGAATATTAGTAGTGTGCATTGTATCAAATAAGCAAGGTAACTGAGGCAGCGAGCCTTGAACCTGAATCATTGAGTATGATTGAAATAGTAGGGTGAATGCATCTTAGTGACATTCTAAAAGTAACCTTTCTAATTCAGTACACAATTAAAAAGGACTTGTGTTTCACTTGAACCTTTACTATATCTGTCAGGCATGTGCAATTAATGAATTAGTCGTGAAGTGAAGTCACTGTGTAAGAAATTTTGCAACCAATTTCTATATAGCAAATATTACAAAGAGTAATGTGTTAATGATCAAATAATCTGTTTTGTAATAGTATTATGAGTGGTTAATATTGGCTAGAACTCAGAAGATCTGCCCTGCATTATAAACTGATGTATGGAAACTGAGAGAGCAGGCTGGCCACACTTTAATGTCTCCTCCCAAAATTGGTGCTTCCGAAAACAAGAGTCCCTCCACACTGTACTGGAATCCTAGCCTAGATTTTTGCACTCAATGTACTGGAATCATGGAATATTCTGAGAATGGGACTCAAACCCAGAGCCTTCTGATATGGAGAAGGTTACTACAGATGTAGCTGCAGCTGATGGTCAGTTACAAGAATAAGTTTTCTTCTTTCCTCTCCTGAAGCCATTGACTTCTACTGGGGATGATTTCCAGAGGTACTGAATGTTCTGAGATTTCACCATTTTCATTCTTTAGATCTGGATCTTTACTATGATGAACTTCCCAATAGAAAAGTGAGCAGCACAAGTACTCTCTTATCTACTCCTGGTGTCCTGAACCAATTAGATACCTCCATTGCTGCCTTAGCTAGCTCAATTAACTCAGCACCCACTGAAAACCATGCCTGCAACATGGCCTTTGTACCACACTGATCCATTTGCAAAGAAATTGTCAATAAAGAAGTTCACTTGATGTGCATTGTCAAAGTTTTCATTTTAATCAATGTGGCTTGCAAAGGAAATAACCCTGTTCTTTACAGAAATAATATTTCCATGGAAGTGTGAGGCAGCCACATGTAATTTTTAAAAATATTTTTTGGTATGTTTGTACCTTTACAGAAAGGCAAAATGTAGCAGATACTGGAATTCCGCCAAAACTCAGCAGATCAGGGTACATCTCTGCCTTTCCAGAATTTTTTTTACCCATCACATTTGTCTTTATCAGCTCGTGACTGAAGAGTAAAAGTTTTCTGAGAATCTTCTGCAGAATAGTATTGATAAATTGTAATGAAGGAGTGAACTTGGCATTGCTGTGCTTTGTGGATGTTAATGGAATGCAAATAGTGTCACTTAGCTAAGAGGGTCAATGTCATTTCGGTTTTTGCTGCCTTCCAAATCAGGGTCCCAGAAAACCCAAAATAGAAATAATGACCTCTCTGAGAAATCTTCGGAAATTAAGTCTTAAACACAAGATCTACAGATTCAGGCTGTAAATTCAAATAATAATTGTATTGATGTGCCTGCATTTTGTGATCTGATAAGCTGTATGTTCAAAATTCAAAGGATGAGTGAAGCAGTGGCTGTAGAGTTTTCTGAACTGTTTGCTGAGGCCAACTTGAAAGAAAACCTGGTCTTTCATTTTCTTTCTGTGTTAATCAGGGTTTTGGGGAATGAAATACCCCACTTGATTGTTAGAATTGACCATTTCTTGGTCAGGACAGCATGACAATAGCAAAGGGCTAAAGTTCTCTCCACTCTCACTTCAAGCCCAACTGCACAAAACTACACTCAATTTTTATCCTTTTCATCCTATTCACATTTCCCCCTGCAACTGCTTTAGCTGTCTGAATTGCATTGCCCTGTATCTAGGGCAATAGTGATTTGCCTGTTAGAAAACCTGATTGAGACTGCACAGCTCATCCCTTATGGCCAGCAGTCTTAAGCTTCTGGTTACAGCAGTAGATTTTCCGAATTTACCAAACAGCAAAACTCCATCCAGTTGGCCTATAAAATTTCGGATCAAAGGCTGAGATTTATTTATACTTTAGAACCAGCACAATTTAACAATTAAATGTATGCACTGGTCAAAGTAATTTTTATATTTTCTTTTTGCAATGCATTTTGGGCTGTAAACTAACTTGTCTTTTATTAATCCTGTAACGTTTCAAATAGTGGGTTGCCATGTGAAAGGTACTAAGTCCTACTTGTAATGCTCGATGTGCTTTTAAGTTCGTGTGCTTCAATTTGCATTACCTCGAAATAGCTTGCAGTATAATTGTTTTTCACATGATAAAATAAGATAAATGAAAATGCTGTAAATATGAATTAAAAACAGAAAATACTGTTAGTGTACAACAGGTCAGTAATCATCTGTAAAGAGAAATGACCATTTAAAATGCCGTTCATCAGAACTTACTTATTGCCCATCCTAAGTTGTGCTGAGACTGGAGTTGTAAGTTGCCACCTTGAACCACTGCGCAGGTCAAGGTGGCAACTTACTCAATTTGAAGTAACTGAGCAGATCATATATGCAAGTGCATTTTTGTGGTATGAAACTTGGCCAAGGTGTCAGCTCATTTTCCCAAAGGATATTATCTTGGGTCTTTCAACAGACAGTAAGCTTTATGGTTATTTTTGCATGTCAGCTTTTTTTTCGTTTAAAAGATTTTTAAAAAAATAAATTCAAATTCTCAACCCATGATGAGTTCTTATTTTCCATATTACCAGGCCAGTAGCAGATACCCATATCAGTGTGCATCCAGATCCAATAAAACCTACAGAATGAACTTTTTTTTTGGCATTCATTAGTTTGATCATGCCTGATTTGAACTCATCTAGGCCTCTATTTGCATTACCCTTAAGGAATTATAGCCATCATTAGTACCAACCAGTTCTACAGTTAAGAGCGTCATGCATAGCTTTGTTTTTGAGCAAGTTGACAACATTGGATGATATGTTCAAACTTGCTTATATTGACTTTGAAGCAATATCAGTGCCCTGGAATGAAAATCAATAGAAACACAATTCCCTACAAATAGCCTGTACTTTCCAGTTACCACTATTCAAATGTCATCTATAAGTGAAGTAAACCAGTTAGATTTACTAGAATGCAGTAATAACAGAGCTTTTGCCTATCAGGAAAGGTTGATTGTGCTTTGGGCTCTTTTTTTCTCTCAGAACACAGAGGTCGTCTTGGGGTTTTTTAAGGTGGCGTAATAAATTATAGGGTGGACGCAGACAATCTGTGGAAGTGATCGGACCTTAAGTTTATGATGGTCATTTTTAAATTTAGTGAGAAGTTTAGGATCAAAATCAAAAATGTCTTTACCCAGAGAGTGGGTAAAGTGGAGCTCCACTGGTTGTTGGAAGTAGAGTGTAATTAGCATGGATGGGGGCAAGAGAAACATGAGGGAGAAAGAAATGGCAAAAAAAAATGATGCTTGGTTTAGATGAAGCTGGTGGGAGGAGACTTGAGCTGGATTGTTGAGTTAAATGACCTGTTTCTCTACTCTTGATTGCTGATGTCATACAAATGGATTCTTGTCACAATTAAATCAATTCTCATAGGAAGTTCCATTTGTTAAGTTCTTTCTGTTCTAGAAAGATTTAAAATGAATGAAAATAACTAAATAAGTCACAAGTGTTTCACCATCCTGCTAATAGGAAAGTGTGTAGCTTCCAGTTGTGGAACCTGCTGTTAATTCCATTAAATCCCAGTAATCTGTCATCAACATAGAGTGCACCATGCTGTTGATATAAAAAAAAGTTAACAAGTATACATGATTTAATCTTTATTCCATTTTTAAAATTGAAAATCTGTGAAATATTATGTCATAGATTAGGAGCAAACAGAATAAAATGTTTATAATGACCAGAGCTAAATAAGAAAACAGGAATTGTCACTTCCATAAGTACATGATTACTTTGCTTGATAAGGCTTCTGCAAAGTCTTTATTAAAACTTAGGGTGACTGAATTGGATGGTCTCCAAAAGCATTTATGGGGGTTGCACTGTGATTAACTCATACTCATTGCATCTGATGCAGTCATCACAGCAACTTGATGTTGCTACTTGGTTAATATTTGCTGCATGCATCTTGCACCGTGTGTTACTATGTGCATCAGGAGGACACCAATATAATAATTGACTAGCCCTTGCCACTTAAAGCCTGTCTGTACCTCTTAAAGGGGGCTGCATTGTGGGTGGTGGAAGTTGTGCGAGTCAAACTGACATGGAAATGAGTGGCACAATATGGGTGAGAGCATGCTTCCTTGTCTTCCAACTCAACAAGAGTCTAGCCCTGAGGAACTGAATGTAGTTCCACACTGACCTTGCACAGGGTCAGGGCCAGTGAATGTGTTTGCAAGTGCTGTATCCCCCACCACCAACCTTGCACGATGTTTGTTGAACCACAGGCTCATCAGTTAACTACCAGTAATCTTTATCAGGCAGTGCTTATACTTAAATATTCATATGTTCACTTCACCCACAGACTTGCAGCTTGTGTTCACTGGCACTTATTCTATTGTGTCATATCATGGAGGAAAAAAAATGGCATTCCCTCTTGTAGACAGCTGGAGACAACAGTACTTAACCTGCAGGGGCAAGCATGGCTACATAAGAACATAAGAAATATGAGTGGGAGAAGGCCATTTGGCCCTTAGAGCCTCTCTGCAGTTCTTCAAGATCACGAGTGAACCTGTCTTAGTGAAATTTTCCAGCATCAGTATCCTTTAATTCATGTAATATACAGACATCTATCAATCTTTGTGCTTAATGAATACAATGAATGAGCCTCCAGGGTAGAAAATTCCAAAGGTTCAGCACCCTCTGAGTGGGGAAAGAAAATTCTCTTCTCAGTTCCAGCCTGTATTTTCAGACTGTTCCCCTTGAATCCAGACTCCTGATTTGATTTCTCTCTCTTGTAGCAACTTTACCCTTGGGCTTTCCTCCCCTCAAATAGCTTCAGACTGTAACCTGGCCAGATTGGCCAGATGATGAGAGTGAAGATTTCATAATTGCAACCAGTAGGTCAGATGCAGGCATAGCACCTGACTGAGAACAACTTAGAGGTGGGATCTAACTTGGAGAACAACTTGGAGTCGAAGGGTGTTGATCAGTTTTGCTCACCGGCATCACTGTTGGCCTATATTGCATACTTCAGGTGGGCATTAGTTGTGCATGTACAAACACCCTCATTATTATGACTCACCACAACACACCACAGATGGGTGTAAGAATATGGTACAGTATTTTGGAACTAAGTTGGTACTAGTTATATTTGAGAAAAAAATGTACCACAAAACCAAACAAGTATGTGAATGTTTTTTTTTAATATTTGGTTGCAATTTGGAAAAATACAAAGCAGAATGGTTACAAATTCTTTCCTTTCACAATTGGTGTCTGGTGAGAGCATTTTCAGCTGTACAACATTAGTATTGGTTATAGGTTTGTCACTGTATCACATGAGCAGCATATGATCCACTGTTGAATTTTATTGACCTAAGCATAATGTTTTCCTGTAATATTTTGGCTGTAAATACATTGGATATGGTTGTAGCAATACTGTTTGTGTGAGGGCCAGGGAGTTTGGAACCCCCAGAAAAGTAACCAGCCTGCAGATCTTTTTTGACCGCAGCATAGTCAATCAGTCATTTAACAATTCAGTTGGGGCCAAAGCTGCTACTTTGCGCAATAGTAACCTGATTTCTTGAATATACTGCTGTCTCTGGGAGTAATTTGCTAGTGGATTGACTGCATTTGGTGTCCTGATCCTTCGTTAATGAAGCATATGTAATCAAGTGAATGTTTGATGCTTGCTGCAGGACTTGTGCACAGTGAATGAAAGCTGATTTAGTTTAACTGGTATTTTGCCTTCCCATTTGTCTGTACTAGTGCTTAAAAGCTCAGGGGGAATAGACTTGGTTAAAATTTTACTTAAAATAAAATGTATATATTAGTACATCATACAGTCTCAGTAGTGATTAATTTTGTGAATAGTTGGAGTAGAATCAGTGATTTAATATTTTGTTTTTACAAACAGTTTGCAGAATTTAGAGATCTAAGTCAACCACAAACTTGTGCTTGTAATTCTAGCTTTTAATTTCCTGAAGCACTGAAAGGTTTGGCCTCAGAATTATTCGCCTTTAACCAGAGCTGTTGCAAAAACCCTTGCACTTGGTTATTCATTTCATGTGGCGATTTGGGGGGAGAAAAACAGCTGTTTCTCTACTTGGACTTCAAATTAATTCATGGAGTTGGGTTTGAGTTATTGAACTATTTTTTCTTAATTACTGAACTAATTAGTGAAGTGTGATTTTTATTTTGTACTTTTACCCTGATGTAATTGTGTATAAGGATGATCAACTTGTGATTGGGAAAGATATGACAAATTAGTAACTTCAAATTTAAATTAAAATATTCTTTCTTGATATTCACTCACCTTTCTATAAGTGTATGTTATTAGGATCCTGATACATGGATGCAGTTAAAATTATTTATCTACAAATGAATAATATGATCAGAATAATTTAACTTGAAACTTGGTGTGGTGCTGAAATGGGATTAATCACACAAAGATATATAATGCTGTGGAGTCCCTCACTTTTATCGGGATGTTCTTTTCCTCCACGTTTCCACCACTCATAAACCTTAAGTATTTTTATATGTTTTGAGATGCTCTTGTGTTATGTGAGAGTGGCAGTGGCGCTGCAATTTTCAGCCAGCTGCATGTTGAAAGTAAAACTGTCAGCACTTGCTAAAACCAGCTGTTGGAAAGATGAGATTTTAGTGTGTCTCTGTGCTTTCGGTTTTAAGGAATCCAGGCAGGTTTATGTTTGACTTGCATCGGGTTGTGTAAGGCTTAAGTTTTTGGAGCCATAACCAATTGTGCAATGTAAAACTAGCTTTAGTTTGTTTTATAAGCACAATAACATATAACTCACTGAGGGTGTTAGTAAATATAAGTAAGACCATAAAGTGGCTAAGTTCTCATTGAAGTTTTGAATCCAAAAATAAAATAGAAATGTAATAAATAACATTTACATTTCAGTCCTGATAATGGACTGGATTGCACTGGCTACTGAGTGGGTGAATGGAAAACCCTTGGCAAACTGCAGTGTACCCCATACTTCAGTGCCTGTGCACTGCCATGCAGAACCTCAGGTAGTGCCATTGGTCAGATATTGGCATAGCAGGCCACTTGCCCCACTCACAGACTCGTTACCTAGTCCAGTGACGTTCTGTAGCAATCCTAGCTGAGGGGCCAGATACATTACATATTTTTACACATTCATATTAGTATTATTTATTTTTAAATTAAGTTTCTTTCAACTGTTTCTCAGTGGTTGACAGACGTCAATCATCTCGCCTTCAGGGCAGCATCCCACTACCTTCAGCTGCTTCATCAATAACCTTCCTTCCATCATAAGGCCAGGTGCGGGAGTATTCACTCATTGCGCAATGTTCAATTCCATTCGCAGTTCCTCAGCGAATGAAGCAGCTGCTATCTGCATGCAGCAAGACCTAGACAACATCCGGGCACGGTAACTTCAACCACTCTAAACGTACATTCCCTTCACCACTGGTGCACGTTTGTTGTCATATGTACCGTCTTCAAGATGTACCCAGGTTGCACTGATAGCACCTTCCAAGTTCTGCTGCCAGGAAGGGCAGGGACAGCAGGTGTGTGGGAACACTATCTCTTGCAAATTGAAATTGGTTTATTATCGTCACATGGACCAGGTATAGTGGAAAATCTTGTCTTCCATACCTTTCATACGGATCAATTCATTACACAGTGCATTGAAGTAGTACAAGGTAAAAGCAACACAGAATGCAGAATAAAGTGTCACAGCTATGGAGAAAGTGCAGTGCAAGTAGACAATAAGGTGCAAGGTCATAGTGATGTAGATTGTGAGGTCAAGAATCCTCAATTGTACTAGGGATTCTGATCATATTATTCTGATCATATTATTCATTGTAGATGAATAATTTTGTGCATTTATGTATCAGGATCCTTGCAGCATACACTTCTAGAGAAGTGAGTGAATATCAAGAAGGAAGTTGTCTTCCAAGTTGCACATATCCTAAATTGCTGATGGTTCTTAATCTCTGGGTCAAAAACCTAGGATTCCTGACCCACCAGAAGGATTTCAGCCATCCAAGGAGTGGCTCACTCGCACTACCTTAATGGCACTTAGGCATGGGCAATAAATTCTGGCCTTGTCAGTGACAAGGTTTTGATAATGAATAAACAAAAAGTATTTGCAGAAAGTGGAAAAAGTCCAAAGGTTTGCACTGCTTTAAGTATCATTTGAAGCCCCTCCATCTGAAGTGTGGTGGTGAGGCTTTGTGGTTGTTTGGAGCAGCAGTCCTGCAAAAAAGGGTTAGAATGGCCATGGAGCAAGCACAGGGTTGGGGAACATTGTGAGTCATGGGTTGGGTCCAGTGCAGTTCCACACATTATCACTTTCTCTTCCATCTCACCTGAGTCAATTAGAAAAAGTTGGAATATCACATTCTGATTAGCAGCTTGCTTTTATTTTGAAAAGTCAAAGACTGTGTTATTAATGCTAATCTGACATTTATGTGTTATCTCCTGCAGTGCCATGTTGCTAAAATTCATGCATTTTTTTAATGGAAGATATTTTTACTCAGCAGACAGTTACGTGATATTCAGAAACGTTCGTCCTTTATACCCATTTCTGTGCAGAAGAATCGAACCAGCACCGTTTTTCTTTGTTGTTTATTTAGAAAGATAACAATTGGGTACAGCTGGAGGCAACTGTAATAACAATTTAAAAAAATACTCTTTGTTATATACATCTAGATAGACATCTTCTAAAATGGTTTTATTCAAAGAACAGAAAAGATGGAAATGTTTTTTGCTAATTTCAAAGAAGGGAAATTTGTGCAGTTCTGTATCTGGTTTAAAACTCTAATTCATGTTGGTCTTAAAGTCACTCCAGTAGCTTCTTCCTGAACAGTGTGCTTGGTAAATGATCAGTAGTTTGGTATATCTTTACATAACTGCACCTCTCTGTCTATGTGGAAATGCCCTGTAGTATTAGTTATGCATGCTGCAATTAAATTGTACATTATAATTTGCAAATCTCTAAATATGTTCATAATGCAAGTTCTTTGTTAGTTGATGTATGATCTCATGCTGAATGTTGAGAATGACTTGGCAGACGTCGAGCTCTTCGGTTAGTTTTGTCCCACCCCTCCACTCCATTCAGAAAATGATAGCAAAGCAGATGCACTGGTTTGTGATTCCAGATAAAGTCCATCACCAGACTCGATACACCATGCAAAAAGTTCCTGTTTCCCTTGAAGCATTATACTGATTCTGTTTTGTAATTACTGAGAAACTAATATGTCTTTCAAGCATTTTCTATGATGTTTTATACTTCGAATATGCATGCTTTCTTGTTTTCTGTGTTTAGATTCATTATCTCATTTGGAGTGCTGAGTTAACCATTGTGGAACCAATAGCAGATGAATGGTTATGGCTTTGCTTTAACTTTCCACCACGTGTCTGTATAAATTGGTAAAAGCAATGCCTCCCATCCAGTGAGATAGTTGCAAATATTTCATGAAGATGGGGAGTAGTAAGCCAACTCTTGTTTTAGATGACCTCAGCAGGGTGTTGCAGACTGTTGGGTTTTGGCTAATGCCTTTTGGCTGAAATGTACAGTAGGGTGCTTATTGCCAAGCATAATTTGCAGGGAATGAAACAATAGCCTACGGACGAGTATTCACGCTGTGAAGCAGTGTCTAGGCGAGCCAGTCTGGAGATGTCTTTCTTTTGCCTGCCAAGTTCGACCACCCAAAATAATACGCAGCAGTTTTATTTATTCTAAGCTGAAGAGGTTGTTCATTATAATTCTTAACAGATACTTTAGTTGTGAGCACTTACAGTAAAAATTGGTTAACATAATTTTGGTAAGGTTAAGCAAATGACTCTGCTTTCCCTTGGTGCATTAATAGGCTCCTTGTTGTCTATTTATTTGTCCTTTTAAAACAACATTGAAAGGCTTTTCTTTGTCCCCTTGTGCTGCTGCTTCTCACTTTATTTTAAAATGTCTCATTTGCGGCTTGGCTGTATCAAAAACTGAGCAGCTTGTTTCAAAGTACACACAAAAATAATTATTAAAATTGTCTTGGATTGATCACCTAATAATTGTGCACATTGCGCTGCTACTGTTGTGTTTCGCAACCAATACTGACAGAAGATGAATGACTGTAAACTCGCAAAGCATGTATTATGGCAATCTCTCAAAACAGCAATAACTAGTCAGAAGTTAAGACTTGAAATATAAAACTTTTTTAAAGATTAATGAAAGGCAAAATAGGTACTCATATGTTCATGTATTGCTAATTTAAATGGTGATTACAGAAGAATATCTTTAATACTGTGGTAACCTTTTTCTCTGATAGGGTGTGCACTAGGGGGAAGGCAGACGAACATGCTCAGCTCCAAAAAATAGTGGTACCTGCTCTGTTTGAGAAATAAGCTTGTATTTTGTAGCTTTCCACAAAGGAGGACCAGACTCTCTCATATATCATATAACTTGCTGTACTTACTGTATTGATTTGAATGATTATTTGCTGCAAGGTGATAAAACATTTATTTACGTACCAAAACATTTGCTACTAAATTCAGACCAGTGTTAGAAAAGGATTTTCAAAATAAGTTGGACTATGTAAATAAAACCATAATTTATGGTGTGTTAACTAAGAGTATAAAACATTGTTACGAGACTGTTTAGTGATAGAAAGTATAAATTGTTAGTACCATATTAACCTCAGTTCAGTAAAGGTTAACCTAATGGCATTTTCCTAACCAACTTATTCAGAAGCACAGTGCAAGACAAAGCAAAAGGTCATTTGAAAGCATAACAGGCAGTCTTTTGCAAGAAAGTATTATGGAATAATTTGTATATCAAAAGATGTTGACATAGGACTCTGAATGTAATCCTTGATATGTATAATATTTTGGAATAAATATCAGTGGCAATACCTGTGGAAAATAAATAATTGTCTATTTATATTGTTATGGTGATTGGACATAATTTTTGTTTTCCAAAGTACCTGGATCAGTTCCTGATTATACAAGGGCTAAACAAAATAGTACAATGTAAAGCGAGAAGGTCCAGCACACTAAAATTAGATTAAAAAAAAGATTAAATGACTTGAAATATATTTTGCTTCCTGCAGTGAAAATGCCAAAAAGCCTTGATGAACACCTATCTGTATCGAATTCTAAACACTTGTGGTTGTTCTGTGTGAATGTTACTTTAATATTTCTCTTTTGGCTTGCTTTCTGTTCAGAGATTCTTATCATTATCTTCAGAAGGCTGCGTGCTTCTCCACATCAAACAAGCAACAGTTGTGTATCAGCACAAATTCTGTTTCAGTTTCTGCTCTTAAAAAAATTAATTTCAATAAGGCAGTGCCAAATGAATTTAGTAGTGCTGCAGTGTTACAGAAAGTTGTAGAAATATATATTGCTGCCTGCAATTCCTCCTTTTCTGAGATCTCATTCCTAAGAAATTTTTTGGAGGGAAGTGTTGCACAAAATGTTGCATTACCGATCATATGGGGATTTTAAAAAAAAGTCAGACCATAAAATTACTTAGTTCCTTAGAGTTAATAAAAATAAATTGTAATATCAAGCTTGTAGTCCTTGTTGATTCTGTGCAGTCACTCCTATTGTGGACCCTATCTCACTCTTCAATTTACGAAAGGAAATTTTGTCATTAGTACTTCTGATTCATCCTGTTGCAACTATTTTCTTGGGCAGACATGGCAGTACTGGGACTATTGTATACAGTGGAATAATGGATCATTTATACTTTCTATAATCTCTTTATCAAACTTTCTCTTTTAAATAAGTTAATCTTTTCAGCTTCACTTATTGGAAATTTACTTGCTTAATATTTATGTAGGGTGAAGATATTGCATTTAACCTGTTAGATGCTTCAGCCTTTCATCCATCACTGATTGAAGCTTGTTCATTTATGCAGATTTACTAATTTTAAGCTGTCCTTCTATTCTGCTGCATGGCATCTCTGAAACCAGTTGCGTACTTGTACATTCTTTGTATTGTTTTGCTTGGAAGAGGTTCAGTAATTGAGTCGGCTCTCGTTGGTGCCAAGTCTATCCTGCATATAGAATGGCATAAATTTGGCAGCAGCAAACGTGAAGATCTTGTGTGTGCAGTTACTCAGAGGTTGCATTTATCTACAATGCTTTTGTAAAACGTTTGAGTATGGTTTAAAAAAATATTTGTGTCAATCTGGTTCAGTCCTCCCCGTGTCAGATAAAGGAAGCGATTTATGTGGATCAATACTATAACCACGTAATTATTGCCTTGTATTGATGGATTGAGCAATCCTTCTGCAATCAGAATCAGGGTGACGCACCTAACATGTATAACACCAGCAGTGCCTGATTAGTTCATTTTTCTTTATAGAAAATAATAAAGGTGGTAACAGTAACTCTACCAAAAATATGGAAGTGATACATTTTAGAACTGTGTAAGACTTGGGAGAGGAGGGGCAACAATTGCTACAAGATGAAATAACAAAACAACATGAAACATTAAAACTGATAAGAAAACAAGCATCAGATGTTTCTGTAAGGTTTCATGTTTAAAAAAAATCTTTTTTTCAACTGACAAAGTGAAATGAATACACGCTGGGATCAGATTATGGACTTCAGCTTTGCTTTTGTGCTCCATGTATACATTTCTTTGCCAGTTTAGTTTGAGGATAAGGTGTCTGAAGGTTGGAGGGAAGAGTTATACAGTAAGTCATGACATGGGTACTTGCTCAAATGTGTAATTTGCCTTTAAAGTTTATTGTAGAAAGGTTGACTGCATACTTTGTTATTTTTCAGACAATTGTACATTAAGGAATTTAAAAAAAATATTTTGCCCACAGCAGTACTGTGTTAAAACTAATTTGCTAATAGAGTCATAGAGTTTTACTGCACAGAAACAGGCCCTTCAGCCCAATATGTTCTTGCCAACCTTGTTGTTACGCTAATCCCATTTGCTTATATTAGGCCTGTATCCCTCTACTCCTTTCCTATCCAAGTACCTGTCCAATACCATTGCATATCCTGGATATCAAGCCTGGGCTGATAGGTGGGTTTCTGGAACTGTTGTGTTGAACCAAATATATCTCCGTTTAGCAAGGTTGGGATTAATATTTGTGACACACAGTAAGCTAGTCCTTTGAATTAATACCTAGGTTTTGCAGGATTTTGTTTTCTTGACCTCTGCTTTCGATGAGAAAGTTACAACAAATGGAAAGCCTGTTCCATTTGTTGTAACCTGTATAGCTACTAACATAATTGTGTCAGTATGTGCTTTCATAAAAATTGTTATTCAGCTAGTATGTCTTAGTGTAGCATACATCACCTGCTCTTAACGTTGCTTCTCCTGGATGATGGACCTATAACAACCTACAAGAAGTAGCTTGCACTTGAATAGCACCACACTGTGCCTTCAGAAGATCCATAGTACTTAACAATCATAGAACAGAACAGCACAGCACTGGAATGGGCCCTTTGGCCCACGTTGTCGGCTTTTGAAAAGCAGTCACTTGCTAGGTTGGTTTGTGCAGGATGCTCTCACAGACTTGAAAGGAAATAAATCTGTTTTATTCATGAAAGTTGAGAGAGAAATATTGACCAAAACTCTTTTGTTCTTCAAATAGTAAAAATTAGGTCTTTTTCTACTCACCTTGTTTAATGTAACATCTCACTGCTTACACAGTAATAATTTGGCTATTTGCACATATTACAGTGAAAGGCCAGACTGATTTTTTTTTCATTTTGGGATGTTTGGCAAGGCTAGTGTTTACTGCGTATTTACTGTTTGTCCTGTAACAGTTTGATGTAGCTTGTTGATCCACTTCAGAGGATGATAACTGTGGGATAGGGAGTTACAAATAGGCCAAACCAAGTAAGACAATCTGAAGGGCATTGGTTCCTTTCGCATTAGAGTTATTTAGAGGTTTCATGACAATTTGGCTGTGTTGCTGGAACTCAGTTGTGTTGACCATCCTTTAATTTCCAGATTTTTTAAACAACTCCAAATTTTGAAACTGCCATGGTGGGATTTGAACTCTTATTCCATGGATCATTTGCTGTAGCTTTCTACTCCAGTAATGTAGATTTTATGCTGCTATAACTGTAATGTGCTCATAACCTTCAGACATGGAGTTGGTAGTACTACCCTATGAGTAAAAATGACTATGTCAGTGTTTTTCCAGTTATGCACACCCAACAAGTGTGTGGGTTTTAACATCACAAGTATATTACATGATTTACTGAAGTCCTAGTAACAGCTTAATAATATCACGTATTTTCCCAAAAATTATGGAGCATTAGTTGCTTTCAGGGTGAGTCAAGTAATGGTACAAATCCAGACAATTTTGTATTACACATAGTGCCTGGAAATGGACCTTTTGTTTGGAGGACTGACCACTGATATTGAAGTGCATTTCATATAGTGGTAATAAAATTAAATACTAATTTAATACATTACTTTTAGTAAAATTAGAACTGACCTTGCACTGTGGGAATGCAGCTTTTCCAGCAACCAGATGTTGAAATCTTTAAATCAGAAATTGTAATGCTACACGACTAAATCAGAGACTACATTATCAGGCCTTCTCATTTAAATTTTCATTTTATTATCCACTTCCTTCATATTAATAATTTTTATGACATTTCTGAAAGGCTTTTGCATTAAATTACCAGATATTTCAAATCTCTTTCCAGTCCTTAAAGTATAAAATTGTTTAAAAAAAACACAATCCTGTAATTTACTGAAGACTGTTCATCCAGCTGTTCAGCAAGTGTTGTCATGAAAATTCACTAGTTTCTCTTTTTGTTACTTTCTTGACTAGAAACAAACTAATACTTTATTTTCTGAGAAGGGGAAGAGAAGGTGTAATAGTGTAATATATTCTCATGGGGGTTGTGAATACTTTGTTTATCGTTTGCGCACTGATTATTTATTTGAAAGAAAGGTCTTCTGTTGCTTCAAGTGATTCAATCAGAAACCCGTGGGTATAAATTTAAACTAACTTGCCTTGCGGTAAACTGATGGGATTGGCCAAGCACTAGTTTGAAAGCCCAGCTGATTTAACCCGCCATTGATTTCAATAGTAAAACAACGATCGGCCTGTTCTTGTCAATTTCCTCCTGGGTACGTTAAGTTAAAGTTATCCTTGGAAGTTTGTACTTAATTGTCTGAGTGAATACATTTAATCACCTTCTATAAGCTAAAAAAAACATGTTCTTAAAATAAACAGACTTACTAAAGCGTAGTATGTCTTCAATCAGGCATGATAGGCATATCCTGCCTCAAAAGGAGTACTCTAAATATTCTACCCTTCTCATCTTTCTTGATCATATTTCAAACAAACCTCTTAGACCAAGTTTTCAGTCACCACCTTTTTCTGTTGAGTTTATTATAATAAAGCACTTTGGGAACATTTCTTTGTTAAACATACTATATTAATGCAAATTATTGCCTTTGCCTATGCAGTGCTCAATGCAGGATATTGTGCTTGTGTCATCTGGTTAATTATGTCAGTGTTTTGTGTGTTCTGTAAAATACGTTGAGATGCATATCAAAATGTTGAATGTATTGCATTCTAAAGAATGATACAAATCTGATCATTTTGTGGAACCTTTTTTTTTTGAGTAACAGTATTAGATTTTCTCCCTTACATCACCTTTAGAACATGGTCACCCACCTTGAATTCCCCAAATTATAGCCAAATGCATACTTGCTGATGTGTATTTTCTGTTTTAATGTAAAATATAGAAATATGGAGAATATAGGAAGTGTTTAGTACAGAAAAATTTCATAGAGCACATTGAAATACAAGAATGAAGAGGTAATTTGCACTGCAGTAGTGAAATATGATCAAAGTTGAATTGGTTTAATTCAAGCTTTCCCTTATCTTGCTTGCCCTCAATGTTGATTCGTTTAACAGATAGTTAGTTTCAACTGGTGATTTTTGTCATTTTTAGGGCAGATATTGGCCAGTATTAAATAATCTGCTGCTGGAAGTAGTTTCCCACGGGCTCGGTGAAACAAAATTTTATAATCTGTGTCAATAATCTGTGTTTTATAATCCTGGCTTTTCCTATCAGATGGGTAAACCTTCAACATTGTGATTCTCTCTGACATTTTAGGCCCATGGGATCCTCTAATAGAAGTGGCTGATGTCACAAAATCCAAAAAAGTTATCTTCCATAACCATGAATTTGCATCGTGACACAAGGCAGTTCAAGTCTATAATCAATTTGTACAAACAATAGAAGTATTTGAGGTCAATTAATGGAAGTGAATTTTTTTTTTGTTGGGAAGCTTTTAAACTTCAGCATGAACTTGTAGTAATAGAAGTGCCCTGTTAACCATTTCCAGTGACCCATTTTTTGTGAATAATCCTTTGTCTGTTGTGCTTCTACAGAGTGTTGAAGTTTCAGGCTGAAATATATTGCTTGAAGGCAGCAAGCCTGAGCCTGGTCCCTTTACCTTCCTGTTCTTTGGAAGATATTTGGCCTTGTCATTTATCTCCTTGATCTAGCTAACACTGGCAAACATTTCCTGTTTGTTTCGGATACCCAGTGTTAGCATCGACCACTCCAAGTTCGGGTTTAATTAATGCAGATGTCGAGTAAAGCTTTTCCTTGCCCTGATGAAACCTCAACTGTTTATCTCCCTCCATAGATGCTGCCGTACCTGCTGAATTCCTCCAGCATTTTGTGTGTCTTGCTTTGTTCTTGCCCACCAATGTTTATCCACACCACCTTCAATGTGCACTAGCTCTTTGATCAGTATGACAATCTCTCAGATCAGTATGACAATCTCTCACAACAGCTCCAATATCTGAGGTTACTAATTAGTAACTTAGTTGCTGGGTCCAAATTGTGAAACACACCAATGCCTTTCCAACATCTTTGTAAGACCATCTTTACCAGAACTGCAGCAGTTCAAGGCAGCTCATCACCACCTTCTCAAGGGTTATTAGGGATGGGCAATAAATGCTGCCATTGTTGATGATTCTCACATGTTGTATATGAAATAAATAAGGAATGCTTCTTATGCTACATGACCATTCCCATTTGGAATTGGATTGAGGCTACCCAAACTCATTTCTTATAAGATCTTCCAGACAGAAATTATTTCTGTTGTGTTATGCAGATCTCAGAGGTGATAGATCAATATCAAAACTGCTCTACCACCAAGTTCCTAATTCTGAACTTATTATTAACCAGCACCGAAACCAAGGTAAGATGCAGGAAACAGATAATGTTTTTATTAACCAGGCAAACTGTTATGTATCTGGGCATTGTAGATATTATTCAGTATTTCCATTGTTTCTTTGTGACAGTGACATAATATCACCTAACAATTTACGAATGTTTTCTTTGCTTTTCCTTTAAATGAAAGCCAAGCAGAATACTCAATGCATACCCGTGTATTTCAAAACAGGAGACTGTTGTTGATTGAATTATTAAGCCTACCAGACTCATGGTAACAACTTCCTAGCTCGGAGAGGTATTGCGTGTCCTTTGTTTCGTATTTTGTGGGAATATCATTTGGATTGTGAGCAGGCATCCCAAAGGTATGGTTGTTCTTTTAGCATTATATACAAGATTAAGAGTCATCTGGTCTAGAAGATGTGACGTCTCCAGCAGCGGCAACCTCTGCAGGCTCACCTGGAGTGCTAGCCCACATCTCAGCGCTTTGTAGGGAATCAGATAAATTAATTTCAAGTGACATTAAGAAGAGTACACAGCAACCAAATAATTATTCACAGATGTGTGTTGAAAATTTCAGCAGTAGTTCACATTCTTACTTTGTGCATTGATTTCTCTTTTGTTTGGGTTGTATCAGGCAGTAAATTTCATTTCTGATCAGACCTTAAAACATTGTGACATGTTCCTGTAATATATCAAGGTTTGAATTTTGAATGCTAGATATAGTTTCTCGAACACACGATAGAAAGCTCAGTGTTATGCCGCAAGCTGCAAAAGATTTGAGCGATTAATGCTACCCCTTGCCTTTCAGTGCTTCTTGCCATGGGGCTTGGCTGTGCCACCGCTGTCACTGTGCCAGCAAATATCTGCAGTCAGTACCGTTGCCAACTGCGCATTATCAGAAATCTGTCGTCAGATATCCGCAGTCTTTACGACGGCTCACTGTTCTTTACTGGCTGGATCATGCGACTAAAATTTTAACTCTTTCATCAAAACAAAACAATGTCGAACTGGTTTAAAAACTGGAACACTGAAGAATTCTGGCAGTCAGTTTGTTTTTTCTTCTGTAAAGTGGCCAAAGTTTGCATGCAGTCCTTTCAGTCCTGATATCTGAATTTATCCCTTGAAGTATTTTAGTTAGAATTGAAGTAGATATTGAAAAAAAAAGTCAAATTTGAAAATTAAGTCCAGAAATAACCAACAATTTTACTGATTGATTAAGGTAGGCTAATCACAGATTTTAATCAGCGCCTTTAAGTTATTTGATTAACTTATCATTGTGCCAATTAATATGTACTTTATATGAGTTTTATAGGCCATTGTTTTGGTTATTCCAATTTGCTGATTAATGAAAGTGATATGTATTTCAAGTTGACATTAATTTTCCCTTGCATCTTTTTGATGACAATATCTCTCTTTCACAACCAACACCATCCCTCCAACCATCCTTCTGCTTGTTATTTAATTCTACAGTCAAGAGGGTTCAAAATGACTTGTTTCTCTATTTCAGTCACTCACGGCTGTCTGCCTTATGCACTTTTCTCAATATTGTGGATATCACTGTGGTTCCAGTGTTTTGATCCTGTACATCTTGAATTTAAAGTGCAGGATTCAGTACACATCTTTGTCTTCCTATTTTGTGAACCATGCTTTAGACATGTGGCGATCTCACTTGCCTCCTTTCCAATCCAGGAACAGAGAAGCAATTGTAATGTTCGTACTTTTGCTTCAGAAAATCAAAGAACGATGGAGCGCACAAGGTTGTCATTCAGCCCATCATGCCTTTGCTGACTCTGAGCTCAGCCAATTTGCTACAGCCTTGAAATTCAATGGGGGACTTTTCCTGATATGTATGACTCAGTCAGTTGAGAATTCTCCATCAAGCAACTGTGGTAATTGAGTTCACTGAGATGTGTGGAATTAAATTTCTCTCAGTTTGAGTAATGTTGGTTATGGAACTGGTCTTTTCATTTGTCATTTAAACTAGCATCTTCAATGGTGGCTAAGCTCAGCAAGTGAGTGCATGAATCAAGGTTGAACCATTTATGAAACTCCCATAGTGGCATGGATTTCTAATATTGCTCATACTTTTCTCATGACATATATGGAGGCTATTTGGCCCATTGAGACTATGCTGGATGACTCACCTTAGCCTAAGGTCCCAGCATTGAAGAAGCCAATTTTTAGCTGCTCTGCCAAGGATGCCGCCAGAATTCGGCAGCAGCAGCTATTTGGAAAGAAAGGGGATTTGGCTGAGTCAATATGATGAAACTTATTCCACACGTAGCTGAGTTCAGAGCATGGATACAATTATAAGATTAATATATTGGGTATTTAGTAGAAATTTTCTTATACAGAGGTTGGTGAGATTGTGGTACAACCTACTGCTTGTTCCACATTCAAGGAGAGCCTTGAGGCATATGCAAAAGAAGAGGAAGGCAAGGTAGAAAATGGAAAGAAAACGAAGTATTACAGTTGATGATAAGCAATTGGGTGGGGAAACCTGTTTTTGTAAATTGGTATTGGTATGAAACTACAAGAATATTATGCTGCTTCTATTATACTGCATAATTAGTGCTAATTAGTTGATCAGATCCTGTCAGCATTGATCAGTATACACAGTTGTCTACATTGAATTGAAAAGGGAGAGAAGTTCCTTGGCATTATATCATCTATTTGGTTTTAGTCTACTGAAATGTATCTAAGGCAGAAACAGTTCAATTAAATATCAATCATTTTCTATCCATCAAGTATTCAACTGTCTATTAAGATTCAAAAGAATAAATGTAAAATCACATTTTTGAAAGATTAAAACAGAAGTAACGTTGAGAATTTACAGCAGCTGAGTGGACATATGAAAGAAGAGGCGAACATCCCTGCTGCAGTATTGATTTTTGAAATATGTACCCAAGAAAGCAAATGCAAGTTACGTTGATGCCACAGTCCTTTACTATGACTGTCTTAGTGAAATTTGTGCAGAAGAGTGAGACCTATTGGTCGAGCTTAGCATTTCCCTAATAGCAGCACTTGGACTTCTTTTCAAGTTGTAAGAGATTGCATTGTTTTATATGGAAGGATAGTTAATTGGTAAATGTATGAGATAGAATGTAGATGTACCTGTTTCTTTAGAGTTCTACAGCACAGAAATGGGTCCTTCAGCCCACCACATCTAAGCCATGGCTCGTAAGGCTTATAGTAGTAATTGCTGTGCAATTGGTCATCCTTCACTACCATCATTGGCATCAAACTTCCAGTATGTAGTCAAAGTAATGTCCTGTAGTTTCATGTGCCATGCATGTTCCCCATAGCCAAACCATTTTCTGGCAGCAGCTTCACCCAATTCCACAGTAAGTGCTCATCCCCATAATTCTCTGGTGCCCATTCTTCCTGTATCTCCATTTGAACCTTGTCTTAGCTTCAGACTCTCAACGTCTGCTTGTTAACACCATTCTTCAATCCCTCTCTCTCTGGCCTTCCAGGCCACCATCTTTCTCTTCCTACTCCCACTCCCAAACTTGGATACTTTATCACCTTCCCTTCAACTGTATCAATTTAGGGGTGGTTTTTGTAACTGGGCTAAAGGATTCCCTGTGCTACTGATGGGGATAGGTGGATGCCACCACTGTGGCGAGAGGTTTAAAGTATAAAATTCTCTCAGTATAACTTCTGGTGGATTTTGTACGTCATTCCAGGAAATGCCAAATCAACTATGATTGAGTAGGCAGATATTACTGCCTTTTACAAAATAAAAATCAAGGCTGGGAATCAGTCATGCAGGATAAATGACCCAGTCAGGTGTGCCAGAATAAATCTTTGTAAATTTGTCCATGTTAGAATAAACTTGTTTACAATCTGAGGTGATCCTGCAATATCAGCCAGAAGTACAATAGGATGCAATTGATTGGGCACATTAAGCGAGGTTCTTTTAATAATGTATATGTTGAAAAATAAGTAGTTAAGAATAATTTTCTAATTGTGTTTTTGGAAGATGATTTCTAATAATGCAAAATTTAAGGAAAACTAATATTACAACAATTAATATCCAACAATTAGAAATGCTGAAAATCTGTGGCAAATTGCTGGTAAAACACGAGCTTAAATGTTTAAATTAAATACTTAATTGGGGCCCTTTTTCAGTCCTGTTAATATTTCTGAGTATTTTAATGGAAGAACTGGGGCTAGCAATTGTACTGTTGTTAAACTTCTGAGATATTGGCTGCAGAATATTTATTTTGAACTTCAGTCATTTCCCCTGTCCCTCCCATGTTCTTGCACCTGCTACTAATAGAACTGCTCTGCTTGGCTGCTCTTCATGGCAAGTTACAGTGGCAATGATAGAGCTGGCAACAGATCTCCAGCCATTTAGACATATAAAGTAAGTGAACAAAGGGGATAAACTATGTTTATTTAAAAAAAAGCTAGGCATATGAAGCACATGCAATGCCATGGAAAGAGAAAGAGCCATTTAGTCCTGTGA
The DNA here is from genome assembly GCF_009764475.1 of Pristis pectinata. NCBI lineage: Eukaryota > Metazoa > Chordata > Chondrichthyes > Rhinopristiformes > Pristidae > Pristis > Pristis pectinata. The sequence goes on along the minus strand of NC_067406.1, from coordinate 29,310,363 downwards.
ACTTTCAAATAGACCACCCAAAGATAGGTTCTGTCCACATTCCAAGGTGAATTGCAACATAAATTCTGCTTGCAAATACCAGAGGGAAAAAAAATCCCTGCTGCAAACCAATTACATTTCAACGTAAACTTAAAAAATGGTACCTCATGATTTTAAGTTTTCTGCATTTAAGTACCAAGCAAGCTCTCAATGTATAATAATTCATATAAGTTATTTTCAGTTAATTATAGTAAATGTTAACACCCCTCCTCTTATCCTTCTACTCTGTATGAAGTGTGAACCCTCTGGATGAGGTGTAACTTTCACCTGATCTGATCCTGTTATGTGTGCTGCATGAGGTGAGGAATGCAGTACTATAGTTGTGTTTGCTACTGCCTACAGGATGATTCAATTATGCTTAAAATTCTCTCCGAAACATGTCTCATCAAAATTAATTTTGCATGAAATTTGCTGGGATATCTGGAGGTGGAGGATGTAATTAGAGTTCAGTGGCAAGGGTGCTGATCAAATATGCTGCTCTGCCCATGATATTCTTGAGGGTTGCAGTTCCCTCAATCCAGACAAGTGGCAAGTATTCCATCAGACTCTTGAACTGACAATTGCAAATGCTGAAAAGGCTTTGAGGAGTTGTGAGGTAAGCTCCTTATGCCGTGTACTCAGGATGCTATTGATATGCATATGCCTGCTTCAGTTATTACTGCTGCTCAGTGGTGACCCAACTGCCCTAGGATGCATGTGACAATATCTTGGAGGATGGTCATTGCAATGCACCTTAGCCTGCAAATGACTGGATGCTATCCCAGTCCCTCAGCTGGACTGGAAAGATGCTTCATATTTCAGGTTAAGTTAATAGAGTTGACTTAGAGTTTATCATCAGTGCCCAAAGCACTCCATATCCAAGAACTGAGAAAAAAACGAGGCATCTGATTCAAGCAAGGCTACTAATGTGAAGGACTTGTGCAACAGTGATTTAGGGCCTAAGCTACTAAGCCTTCCGCAGTCAGAGCCCAGTGTCATTGTGTCAGGTATGTGTTCCATTTATCGGAATTGGAACTCGGGAAGCTAGCAGGTTGAACATTGAAGGTGATAAAAACGTGAGTGAGATTTTATTTAGCAGCAGTCTGTGTTTAAGTCAGGGGCAAAAATGTAATGGGGATAAAATTAGTTAACACTGGTAGACAGTTTTCAAGGTCTGGGGCTCATCTTATGGTAGAGGATGAGCAGAGATTATGCACATTTGAATTTATCTCAAGTGGGAACCAGAGCAAAAGGTGTGGAATGAAAAGCAGGGAGTAATCAGGTTGATTTTAGTTTTCAAAATTTGGGATGACGGGAGGATGATCTATTGGATTATTTGGCTAGATGCATGCAACAAGAAGAGAGCTTGGACAAGATTTGGACCTCTACTGCAGATTTAAGAGAAAGTGCCGTTGTTAGTCTAAGTACAAATCTGTATAAAGGATGGTTAGAAAGAGAAACAACTGAAGGGCAGTTTATGAGGAGCTGTAAGTTATAGTGCCAAGAAATTCATCAATTTATTCAATTTTCATTCTTACCTTCAAACTCCATCATTGTCTTGCTCATCATTCCTTTTTTTATTTACTCCAGCTTGGTGTTCCATTTTATCTCCTCCATTTCAATGATTCTAAGCTATGTCCTTTCCAGTGTTATAACAGCAACAAGGGTGGACAGGAAAAAAAAATCCAACATATTTCAGTAAGGCTAATCAAACTATAGCCCCAAGACTATTGTAATCCAGCTCAGAACTTAAAGGCAGTACAATCCTATTTGCAGTCATTACTTACTTTATGGTTTGCCTTGTTTATATTTTATTACTCGAGAGGTTTGGAAAGAGCTGACATTTTTGTTCTGTTTATGGATAAGCCCTAAATTGTAACAAATAAAAGTATCTGCAACTTTAAAGGATGTAGTTTTATGAGAATGTGTATTTACACCTTGGTATATTCCTTTCCTGCACTTGGAGAGTTAAAACATGAACAACCCTGCATCCTTTGCCCATATTTAATGTTTCTCTGTATTTGCTAAATGTGTCTTGCTTCTCACCCATAATATATTTTTTCCTTGTTATATGTGAACTGATTGTCTGAGTGTTTTCAACATATTATTCATTATTGGCTGTACACCTGTGCTGATTAGTGATAGATGCAGTTTAATTTGGACAAGTTATTTCAAATGAAGAGTGAAGAAATACAATATGCATGGCAGATCGTTGGGTGAGCATTTGGTCCTTAAAACAGGCCAAGTGGTGTTAGATGGCTTGTTGCATTCCATGTCCAAACAGGACTAGGCAGTTGTATACAATATTGAGTAGGAATGCAAGTTAGATTGACAGATTGGCTGAGTTAAAATACCTAAAACTTTCATTGGGGCTCTGATCAGGCTACATTTAGAGAGCTGCATATCATTTTCATCTGTGTCTTATTGGAGAACCTATACAGCGTGTGCTATACAACCTACACAATGAGTAGTACAGTGGAGAACAGTGAGACTCGTACTATGTGCAAGAATGAAAAGTCGCACAGAAGCACCAGATGAGCTGGGATGTTGAATGTCAAAAAAGGTGTCTGCGAGTAACTTGCAGATTGTATAAAGGGTTTTAGATACGTAAACCTAGAGCTATTCTTTCAGGACTGTAGGAAAAGAAGAATGGGTTCAACGTTTTGAAGGACACGTTTATGACATATGGCATGAAGTGCTTTACATAGAGACTCATTAGTGCTGTAGTGCATTGGCAAAACTGTAGTTGACACCAGACCCTGCACATATACATAAAAAAAACTAATAGATGCCATGACGGAGAGATAGGAGAGTTCATATTCTGAAAGGATGAAATGGACCAAGGGAACTTCTTAAACAAAAATCCACACTGCAATCTATAGCATTGCCTATATTTTTTCCATATTAAAGTTGTGTATAATATAAGTTTTCATCTTGCTATGCACATGACTGAAAGGTAAAATGGCCAATTGTTTCCAGTTCATAGTCTCTAATAATTTGATTGTGGCACATGATCACAAAATTCACAGCTGAAAATATAGTCACGCAGTGCAATGTTCAGAGTTTCTAAACAAGTTAGTGATGAAATCTGGCAACAACATGGATGGTTTTGAATGAGATAGTCGAGACAGTTGCATTTTTAGTGCATATAAGTTCTAGCTCAGATTTGAGTGGGTGAAAATGGCAGCGATGAAGCCCTGTGACTGAGAAGGTGAATTTATTGGGGTTCTGTTTTTTTTTAATAAAAGCTCTCTTTACAGCCTACTGGCTTCAGTAACTCTTTGGTACCTTTTAGGTTTTGCCTTTGCTTGAGTGCTGGAAGGTTGCCCATTGATGTCATGGAAACACTTGAATCACTAAGAATGATTCATGTCTCTGCTTTCCTCCCATCCTCCCCCACACAGGCAGGAATAGTTCTTTTAACCCTTGCAGTATTTGGTATCAATGTTCATTCCAGATACACTTGACATGTTCTATTCCCTTTCTTCTCCTTTTATGTCTCTTAGCATTGTATTTCTATCTCTTTTACATGGGGGTGGGGATCAGCAATAAAGAACGGGACAGGATATACTGCATGATCGCCAACAACCCCAGCTTTGCGCTGAGGGCAGAGCTTGTCTTTTCAGCAGCCTCCTCTCCTGCAACAACCCCCTCCCCCTCTGTCTTTCTCCACTAACCTCGACTGATCTGTGGAGAACTTCACTCTTACACCGTGGTCCATCCAGCTGCGTATTTCAGAATAGGTGAACCTCGCTGTACAAAGTGAGTTAAGTCTGCATGTTGATGGAAACTGCATTTCAAACTCGTCCATCTCTACCTTTGAGGGGGTTCAGTACTTCTGTGTGTGCTGGTCAATAATAAGTGTTTTTATTCCCCCAGATTTATCTACATATTAGTAGCGTGAAGTAGAAGAAAAAGAACAATAGAAACAAATAACTTTAATAAAATCTGAGAAAAAAATAATACACTCATCGTAGTCCTTGCTTCACCAAATTTGTCTCATGATGTTTCGGTTCCTGTTTATTCAGCAGGGTAAAAGTATAAATAATACGTTACATTAGGGGGTGTGTTTGCAAGTTAAAAGCAGAATTAGATCAGTTTCTTAAACTTTAATCTTAAATAGTATTTTCTTACTAGAACATACTTTTCTTAATGCTATTATTTATGCTATTCTAATGTTCATGAGGCATACAATTTCCATTGATCAGCTCCAGATTATTGTTCTGTCCAGTTGAAGTGTTGACATTGCAAACATTGTTAACCTTCTGCAAATATCTCAGTACTTTCAGCTTGCAACAGAATCACAGAAAAGGTTTGATGAGAAACCATGGCATCTCAGAATATGCATACTGTCTTAATGCAATTCAGATCTCTTTCAATTCTTAGTCTGTTTACTGGCTTTTAAACAAATTAGCAGAAGCTTTGTGAAAGTGTTGAAGCTATTTGAACTATTTTGGCCAGTCCTATAACAGAACATAAGATATTCACCATGGTGTTGAAGGACACAAAAAAGAAATGTGAATTTGTCTCTGTCTTCCAAATACTGACATCTTGCTGTAAATTCTTGTTTTTATATTGTTTTGAAAACTTGAGTAAATGGATTCTTTTGTTGGTCGTCATAAACTAATGATTTGAATATATCATAATAAAAAGTTCCTGACTTCTGACGTAAAGCATCTAGACACAAGACCTTAACTCAAATAAGATTAAGACATTATAGAAATCAGAATATCATTTTTATCTATCGTGGGATAGTGGAAAGATTCTGTTAATATTGTTGCATCATTCATTCTATTACAAATTCATTATAATCCTATAAAATGTGTCATTTATCATATAAATGTTTTATCTGTCATTCGTGTATCATGCGTAAAGATATGTGGTGGAGGGAGCTGTGAATATAAAGGAGGAAAGACAATCATTTGGTGTAGAGTTTACACGTGTCAGCCAACATACAATACCAAAGCAGCCTGGTCACAGACTCTTAGCTTTATATGAACTCCATTTGCTGGAATTTATTGCACTAAAAGGGGCACACAAAAAAAAAGATTCATTTGTAGAGTAATAACACTGGGAGAGACTTGTTAGCTGCAGTATCCCTGCCATTGAGATGAATAGTTGTTCTTATCCCCATTCACAATAAACAATATAGATAGGGAGACGTTCAGGGTCCAGGATGACTTGTTTCCATTCTAGTTCTTTGAGTTCTAAGGTTATTGAAGGGTCCTGTGTGGGATCCACAAACTCTGCCAACATGTGGCAAGGGTCCTTGGTGGTAGCTTACTGTAGAGGTGTTCATTGCCTTCCCAGATGCTCCTCTATTTTTATTACATACAATATTACATACATATGATCTAATTATATGACAATAATGTAAATCTGATCAAATATTCTTTTCTCCTTATGTTTAAAATAACTTGTTTATCCTACCATATGTCCAGGATTGGTGAGTGCCTTCTATTTTGAAAACATCCTTGAAATATTTCCCCTCCCTTCCAGAAAATCTTTTGTTTTGAATGAACTTGGAGAAGAGTGCGTACTTCAGGAGCCTGGTGTTGGGCATGTGAACAATGTGGCCCACTTACCAGAGTTGGTTGAGTACGATCAGAGCCTTGATGCTGGGGATGCCTGGCTGAGATCTTTGGTTCATGAAAATCACAAAACCTGCAGATGCTGAAAACTTAAAAACATAAAATGCTGGAAATGTTCAGCTGGTCGAGCTTCATTGGTGGGAAGAGAAACAGAGTTAAAGTTTCAGGTTTGTCTTGCTTTGTCAGAACTTTGTCATTGCTTCACTTATTCTGCCAATGGATTTCAAAAATGTTTGCGGGGCACCATTGGTGTGGACGACTTCAGCAACTTAATGTTCCTATTGGAGGGTTTCCATTTCCATGAAGCATGTAGGAGGGCAAGGAACACTGTTCAGTAGACCATGAGCTCGGCACCAGGTCTGAGGTGCCGGTCTTTGGATTTATTTTTCTGCAGCTGGCCGTAGGCTGTGTTGAGGCACTGAAAGCAGTGCTGAATTTCATATACCTTCTAATTCAACGGGAACAGAACTATGAGAGATTCAGTGGTGATAGTGCAAAGCCTTGCATTACTGCTTGTTCCTTGTCTGTCACTTTTGAGATGTCTTGGCAATGCAAACATCACATTTTGTGCTGTGAAAACTTCTGAGTTACTCAAAAAAGTTTAAAGAAACAAAATCAATAACTAAATTAATCCATGAACAGAGTCGTAGAATTATACAACACGGAAACAGTCCCTTTGGCCTGACTCATCCATGCTGACCAAGCTGTCTTCCTGACCTAGTTCCATTCGCTTGCATTTGGGCCCTATCCCTCTAAATCTTTACTATCCGTGTTCCTGTCTAAATGTTTTTTAAACATTGAAATTGTACCCGCCTCTACCACTTTCTTTTGCAGCTTGTTCCATGTACGCACTGCCCTCTGTATGGAAAAAATTCCTCCTTAGATTTCCTTTAAATCTTTCCCCTCTCGCATTAAACCTGTGCTCTCTAGTTTTAGGCTCCCCTACCCTGGGAAAAAGACTCTGACAATGAGTGCTGCTACTTCATAGCTCAAGCAACCTGACTTCAATCCTGACCTCTTGATGTGTCTGTGTGGAGTTTGCATGTTCCCCATGTGGCCATGTGAGTTTCCTTGCTGGTGTTCCAGTTTCCTTCCACATCCCAAGGCATCCCTGCTGGGTGGTAGGTTAATAGGCCACTGTAAGTTGCCCCTAGCATGTAGGTAAGTGATAGAACCTGGGGAAAGTTGAGAAAAATCTGCAGGGAATAAAATGGGATTAATGCAATTGGTTGCTTAATGGTTGGAATAGACTTGGGGGATCTGTTCCTGTGTGATATGGCTGTACTTGAAATTATTGATGCTTATATTTTAAACCTTTCAAATAATGTTCTACAATATCACTACAAAATTCTTCATTTTTTTTGTCGGCTCATGAAACATTACTCCTGGCCAACTTCAAATTTTGATTCTCTCGTGCTTAGTCAAAGTTCTACAGTCCACATCCTAACTTTCAATTTGCCCACCAGTTGTGCTGGCATAATTGGCACTGTAAGTTTCTCCTTGTGCGTAGGTGGGTGGAAGAATCTGGGGGAGTTGATGGGATTGTGGTGAGAATATTTTACAGATAAAATTAGTGGGGAGAATGGGAATGCTTTTTTGAGAGCTGGCTAGACTCAGTGGGCCGAATGACCTCCTATTGTAAGGAAATATGGGTTTTAGTTGCACTTTAGAGACTTGGGCATAAATATCTTGGCCCACATTCCTTTGCAGTACTATGGGAGTGTTGAGATGCCATGTTTTGATGAGACTAAAACAACTTGCTCTCTCAGATAGACATAAAAGATCATTTTCAATATTTTGAAGATCAGGGACTTAGCTTGATGTTCTGACCAGTGTTCGTCCTATTATCAACATCAGCAAGATAAAAGGTTATGTAATAGTAATCATGCTGTTGTTCATAAGAGCTTGCTGAGCACAAATTGGCTCCAATGCTTTCTACATTATAACAGTGACTGCCTTTTAAAAATTAATTGATTGGCTACGGAGTGCTTTAGGACACTGAGGTTGTGAAAAGTGCTATATAAAGGAAGCATTTCTCTCTATTTTTTGAATTTTTGGTCCCAGAGCAATAATCACCATGTTTAACAACTCTCATCATAACTTTTAACTTCTCATCCTGGTATCACCACTTTGTTTTGCATGTTCTTTCTATAACGGAATGAGTGAAATTGCACACAGCACTCTCACACAACTTTACTGTTGCATTCTAAGAGGGTAAATGATATTATCTCATTTATTATTTTTTCTACCTGTGCTTACTTTTTCAAATAACTTCTCATGTGGATCTGTAGGCCTTTAAGTTGTTTTCATCATTTGGGGATTTCCACTTAAAGGAACCTGCAATTAAATACTTCAGGACATGCAGAGAATCTTGGTTTCCTGACCCCACAACATCCCCTATATGGAATTCCCCACTAGGCTATAATCCAGATCGTAATGTCTACGTTCTCATAATTGATCTGCAGCCTGAAAGTAACTGGATTTTGTTGCTTTATAGGAGCATAGTTTAAAGTTGGTAGATGAATAATACATGGTGCATTTATCAACACAATATGTCTCCTTATAAACATCCTATCATGAGCCTTTTGAGATCTCCTAACCTAATTAATAATACAAAAAAAAATTAGAAGGAAGCCATTTTGCTTGTATCAGTGAAAGCTCCATGTTGGAACTGTCTATTCTAATTCTGTTTTTAGTCATAGCCAGTGGAAGGCAGTGAACGTAACTTCATGGATCAGATAATGGTGGTGATTATGGGAACTTTGATGTACATCACAACCACAGTGAAATGATTTGCAGATAACTTTCTAATCTTTTCAACCCATCAGTCTGTGATTATTTTTTCTAAATGAGAGTTCTAAGGATATCAACAAGTACAGACCAGGCCATCCCTGGATTATGAATGTCCAATTTATGGACACCCCTTCATACAAATGAGTGCCCATAATATTATTAAATACAATAATCCAACATACGTTCCTATGAATGGCATATGTTCTTTCCTATGAATGGCACAACCAGTTTCTTCTCTCTCTTCACTTTTAGTAATTGTTCTTCCTTATCAGTCTTGTGTGCTTTTAATGCCATTCGTCACAATACTGTGGAGGTAGGATTACCATATTGAGTAGTGTTTGTGTATTTTCCGATTTAACAAACAAAATCACTTTATGGACATCTGTAAAGATTGAACCGTTCGTTACTTGGGAAAGTCCTGTAATTATTTGGTAACATCTGTCAAAATGCAAGGCTGTGCTTACTAGTTTATTTTGCTTATTTAAAAAGTCCACATATAGTAGATATACAGCTCTTTTTAAGCATAAGATAACCAGAAAAGAATACTTGGTCAGATTTACATTATAGTTATATAATTAGTTTCTGTAAAATATTGGATTGTTTTTGCTAAAATGAGGTAGATATGTTCTCTAAATTAGACTATCTTCCATGTGTAGTAATCATGGGGATGGGATTTTAAGTTACCATTAACAAATGGTTGAGGGGGAGAGGAGAGAGAGGGGTGGGAGAACAGTTTGGATCTTGTCGGGTTTGTTAATGTTGTCCATGGATAGTGGCTGGTGGCATGGCATGTCAGCCTAAGACCCAGAGTCAGAGGAATAGAGAGTTTGGAGGGAGTTGTAAGGTTGGAGTTTTTTTTAGATATACAGATGAAAACGTAATGTCTTAAATTTTAAGACATTAGGAATTCAAGGCTTAAACTGGACCCAAAGATCCATAAGTAATATATGCGTTGGAGTTTATGCCGATTGGGCCACAGAGGTATGGATGACCTGAAGTTTAGAGGATGGAGAAGAGAGGCTGGTAACAGTGCATTGGAATAGTTGGAACCGGAGACCTTTTGGAAGAGGTTTTAATGGGCATGGTCTTCTGAAGGCAGTGGTATAAGGGTAGAAATAGGCACCTTGTTTGATGGAGATTTTGGCTTGGAAGCTCAATTTGTGACCAAATAGAACTGGGACACAGATTCTGCAAATGCTGTAATCTGGAGCAACACACACAAAATGCTGGAGGAATTCAGCAGGTCAGGCAGCACCTATGGAGGGAAGTAAACAGTTGACGTTTTGGGCCGAGACCCTTCATCAGGACTGGAAAGGAAGAGGGCAGAAGCCAGAATAAGAAGGGAGGGGGAGGAGCACATATTGATGAAGGGTCTCAACCCAAAACGATGACTGTTTATTACCTTCCATCGATGCTGTCTGACCTGCTGAGTTCCTCCAACATTTCGTGTGTTGAAATAGAGCTGGGAACTAGCTTAACTAATTTATTGGAAATAGACATAATTGCCAGGGTGAGGAATGGAATTCATGGTAGGGGTTGGAGTTTACAGTGGGTGTCAAAGGCGAGAACTATTATCTTAAAACATAACATACTGCAGATGCTGGAAATCTGAAATAAAATCAGAAATACTGTGCTGGTTAGGCAGTCAAAAACAGAATTAGCATTTCAGGTCAATGATCTTTTTTTCACTGATGACCCATAGTCATTTCAGAACTGATAAAAGGTCATCAACCTGAAACATTAGTGAGAACTTCTGTCTCCATAGAATATTTCAACCATTTTCTATTTCTATTTAATTGGAAGAAATTCCGACTTATCCATATATGGACATTGAACAAATCGCCTAATAATGCACGTCCAGAGAAGAGCTGGGTGTCCCAATGGAACATGACCTGAAATCTGCAGATGATATCTCTGAAAGGCAGTATCTAAGTAAAAATATGCCCAAGCACAATTTCCCTCAAACTATGTCAGATGTCTAATAACTCCCTGATTGATCTAATATCCTCAGTTCACCACACACAATTTGTATTCCTTCAATAGATTCTCATCAGTTCAATATTAACTCTGATATTTACAATATCATATTCTGTTGTTTTTCTCTATTTTGCAGATTTGCTTTTTGCCATGTCTTAAACCAGTGGCAGCTGTTCAAATTAATTGTTTTCTGCTCCTCTGTATTTTTACATAGAGTAATGTGGAACATGCAGCTTGGAAACTGGCCCACCTGGGGTCTGAACTGGTAGTAATATTCAACATGACTCTTCTCCTACCTCCTTTTGGTACATTTTCTATGGCCTTTTCTCTTACATTCTTGTCTTAATTTTTTCTTGAAACTAACTATATACCTCACATTATGGTAACAGGTGCAACATTCTAATCAATTCTGTAATGGGTAAATTCATCTTTATTTCTCTGGACTTATTGGTAATTGTCTTGGAGCTATGGCTTCAAGTTTATAGTCTCGCTCCAGTGGAACGTACTTTTTGTGTGTATCATGCACACGTTCATTATTCTAAAGACCTTTACCAAATCTTCCCTTTTCTGAAACAAAACCCAACTTGTTCACTTTTTCTCAACGGTTGTCATTTTCAGTTCCGAAACCAACCATCATTTTAAACATTTATTGCATTTTCACAATTGCTTCTTTGTCTTTTTATGGTACAAAGCCAAAAAATGTGCACAGTACTGCTAAGTCCCGCCTGCCCAATGCCCCAGACAGATTTAACTTTCCTTCACTACTTCTGAATTCTGTATCCCTAGAAATAGCTTCGGTAGAATGCTTTATTAGCAGTTTAATTATTTTGTTGCTGTTGATTATTTGTTTTACCTGTATTTTTACTGCATTTGGTTCCCTTCATGTTTATTGATGTGAAAGTTAATTTGCCATTTAACCGTCCATCCTGGAGCCTTTATGCTTTATTATGGTGCATTCATATTCAGTGTTAGCTATATCTTATGTCACTGTGACAAAAAAAACACAGATAAATACGGCTACGTCCGTAATTAGGCGGACCTTGTTGTTAGTGGCAAATATAATATTTTCCCAACCTTGCAGAGTTTTGGAATCCAAGAACTGGAGAGGGAACGCATTTCATTCCCCTTAATATTTACAAGAATGAGTATTACAATACTGCAGTTCGATGTCTAAAACTTTAAAGCAGAAAATTGACCTATCTTCTTTTAAGACAGTTTTTGGGAAGCGACATGAGCATAGTTACTTTCCCAATCTCCTCTTTCATGACTGAAAACAATATTCTCTGTTGCTGACTTGAAAACTAGGTATTATAAAATAAGCCACAAAAAAATCTTTAGTCTGCATGCAGTAAAGGCTTGAAATCCACAGCAGGTCATTCAGCAACTGAAAGTGGTCCTGTTTCACATGGGAATCTTTCATCTGCTGAGTTCCACAACAGTTACTGACCCAGTTTTATCTTTCACATGTTAAATAGACATGCTGTGCATTTTCTGTTACTTCCAAATTCCACGGTTTGTATTTTGTCTTTTGATCTCACCTTATTTCGGCTCTTCTGTTAATCCTGGGTTGTTGCTTTTCCTGGAAATCAGTGAGTAACTATGTACTTCTGTGAATGTCACCACAGCAGTGCTATAAACTGTCATTAATGTACAGCTCACAGCACTCGTTCTCTTCTACTGCAGCATTGTAACGGTAGGGGTGACGGCTTCAATTTTTCACTTTGGAATAGGTGTTAATATAACTTAATGAATGTGGTGAAGGGAGCTACAAGGTCATAATCCAGTCTTTAAAGTTTCTGCTGACTTTCTGAATCCATTCAGTCTGTGCCCATGTCTGGTACTTGAATGGTTTGATTTTGAACATTCACCCATTCCTCACCCCTCTGTTATTCTAGATGTTGTTTGTGGAATGTCTCTCTATTGTCATTTAACTGGATGGAACCTTGTTCCATGCTTATCCAAACAATTATAACCAGGGAACTGCGTAAGTGACTTTGTGTGTTTTTTGGCCAATGAGTGTGTCAAACCCTAATGATCCAACCGTAGATCCTTTCTTCATGTAGAATAATGATTCTCATCACCTCTTGCTTACCAGGTATCCAGTACTGGATAAGCGGCAAGTTCCTCCAACTATATTATGGGTTAAACTGAAGACATAGTCTTCTGTGCTCATCAGAAACTCTATTCCATTGCTATGAACTCTATCCTTCTCCCTGGCAGTTCTCTGAAACTGAAGCTGAACCAGAACTAGACTATTTCCAATCTACTGCCATGTTTAACTGAGGGGAACTTTGGATCACACATTAGTGCCATCACTATTTTGACCTCCATAACATCATCTGAGATTGTCACAGTCTCAGCATATCTACTTCTGAAACCCTCAGTTATTTCTTTCTAACTCTGTTACTGTTCCAGTGCACCCCGGCAACCTTCTTCATAAATTTAAGGTCATTAAAAGAATCTATTCCCTACGTGCTAACTTACATCATCTCTTCGATCATTATGTTTGCTGACCTATGCTCCTCCAACTCTGGCCTCTTGATCACCCATGCCAAGCCCCACAGTTGGTAAATTCCTCTTTAAGCCTTTGCACCTCTCTATCTCTCCTTCATTTTTTAAGGGGCCCTTGTAACACCTACCTCCTAAACCAAGTCTTTGAGCATCTGTCCTAACTGACTTGATGTCAGTTTTTTTATATATCATTCTGTGAAGTGCCTTGGATGTTTTGCTATGTTAAAGGCACTTTATAAAAGGATATTATTTGAGCATAAATAAGGAAGGTGCAACTCCGCTCCCCAGCCCACTGTCAGAAGAATTTGCAGTTGAGGCTCCAGCTTCTGATTGTAATTACTTCTGTATAGTACATGTAAGTGAATATTTGGTATTATTGGTAACACTATGATACATTCAAAGCAATCCATTAATCTGCACGTTAGGATTGGAGGTATTTATAACCTTTAAGTTTCCACACAATTTGGTTAAAATAATCCTTGTTGACATCAGGGGAGTGTTTCTTATCGGCATTGTTCACCAACTGTTACCTCCTCAGCCGATGGCCACAACGGAAATCAGGTTTCTCTCCTTTCTAAGATGATGTGATATTTGAAGGACTTGTAATTGAAGGCACATTCTGCCAACCCCAAATATAATAATCTTTTTTAATTCATTATAAAGTGATAGTTAAAAGGTATGCATTGAAATGTCCCGAAGGCAGGGCTGTCCATATACGCAGTCCACTTTGAGATATGTACCACTCTAGTGAGTGTTCAGATTGCTGAAGGTTAGTATATGAGAGGCATCAACAGGGAAGGAGAAAAGCTTAGAATTGAAAAGAGTCAATGAATCAACTTACTGATGGGATGCTGTTCAGTTTTAAGAGGGAGAAAGATCAAAATAGGTTAGATTATTTTCACTCTGAATCACCTTCCAAAATAAATAATGGATTTGGTGAGCACAGTTGATTTCCTAATTCTGATGTCAGATCAATTCCGTTATGTCGGTTCTGTAATGCTGTGGGTAATTTTATGCAAATCTTTGTTTTGCAGGCAAAGCGGACAGAACGTCATTCCCATTTGTGAGGGACTCAAGTATGCAGGGTTGTCAGGTCAGTAATACGTTCCATGACCTTATTTATCATCAGATGCATATTAATGTCTGCCATTTGTGTCCAAAACAATTGAAGAAATCTTACTTCTTAGTATTGTGCATCTAAGGCTTGCTAACACCAACTTCTAACTTCACTATCCATTTCCTCAATAAACAAGGCTAGACCTATTATATTATAGTTAATAATTTGTTTCTTTAAAGAAACAGTTTTTCCATTACAGAACACTTTTGCGAATTTGGGCTTGTTAAGGTTGAGTCTGGGAAGGGGGGACCAGTAGTTTCCTTCAGGTTTCTTGAGCATTTCTGTTGATCAGGGATCAGACACTGTGTAGGCATTCTGTTTATTTCTGAGGCAGAAGTTGTTCTGGGCTCCCAAAGCTTCCTTTGGACTTTGGGAGCCACTGCTGAAACCTTATCTGCCTGAAAAAATACAGGATTTTAAGTTGTGGCTGAACAGGAATGTAGTTGGAGGGGTTCACAACATTTGACACCTCCCCACTAACCCCCCCCCCCCCCCCACTCCTCCAGTTCCTGCTGGGTAGTAAAGTTTCTCCTCCTGGAAATTGTAAACCCAGCAAGTGGAAGTTAAACTGCACTTGGATCCATGAGATTCATCCAGCAGCAAGCTCAAGGTCGGCTTGATGAATTCACAAGATTTAGTCACTGAGGATGTTGGGCCTGTACCCGACGCAAAACGTTTGGGCACTCCACTCAGCAGTGTACCAGTCTCAGATAATGCTCCACTGGAATATTAAGAGATCAGAAATGAAAGTTCATGTTTGATGCATTTTCCAGCTGCATTGAAGATGAAGTAGTGTGAGGGACCCACTGGAGGAAGCCAAAAATGCTGCTTAGTTTTGACTGGGTTGATTTTACAGCATTGTTGACAATAGTATAACTAGGATTAACACAACTTTGAGATATTTTTGAATTTTTGCTGCTTGAATTGCTCCCAAAATTTAATTGCATTTCGTTACTTACCTGACTATACACCTATCAAACACCCTTTTACTCTGATATTCACTGTTTACCTTCTGATGTGCTTGAAACTTTGGTATGGAGATACAGTTAGAAGGTTCAAAGCAGAGAGAGGTTTGTGGCACCAGTTAAAATGTCTAAACTGAAAGTGGATTTAAAAAAAATCAATAATCTTATCAGAGTTTATCTAAATATCATTAAAATACATGATGTTTTTCATGTCAGTAGCTGATTTATACCCGAAACCTGGCATTTTCAGGGTCTGGTGACTGTAATTTCTGGCTATGAATCTTTACTGATCTCACTGATTCTGTCAAACATAATTACTCCTTTAGTTTGGAACAAGACTATGGTGTGTATGGAAACGGCTGTTAAATATTAACCTTCAGCGGAAAAAAGGTTTTCAATGCATTATTAAAGTTTATAGTAACTTTTGCAAGAAATAAATTGGCTAGTGAGAAGACAGATGTATGTACTTGCCAATAGTTGCGTTACCAAAATTCTTAAGAGCTTCCACAGAAGGATGAAGCAGTTGTGTGACTGGTGGGAGGAAATACAACATTTTCAGTGAGTTACTCCTGTATTTAAAAGCTAAATTAGGATAGACAGCTGAAGATTTAGCTTTTTCTCTAAATCTGTAAATAACTTTAAATAGCCCAACTTGAAATCAGGAGAATGTTTTATTTAATCTTGTAAAAATAAAGAATGGTCAACATGTGAGGTGGATTCTTGAATTAGCCTTTTGAGGTTTGGGTTTGAATCATAGAAATTGCAACCTAGAAAGGGTGATTTGCCCCATTGCCTGTGTTAGTTCTTAATGATGTTTAATTCTCTTAATTTCATGCTCTTCCCCATTCCACATAACGCTTAAAATTCTTTCTTTTCATTTCAAAGCATTTTATAATTTTTGCCCTGGTAGGCACTTGTGATACACATATGGTATCCCAATAATTCCATGAGAACAAGTTTCCACAAAGCTGTATTCTTCTTGTGATCCATCTCAGAGCCTGAACTATTTCTATTGATTTGCCAACAAAAATAGCCATTGCTTGCTATGAAAGTTTCTGAGGTCTCCATGAACCTTCTCTGTTCATTTCAAAAATACCTGCTTTCTAGCCTTTCTTGATAATTATAGCAAGTTTTGCTGTACACTTTCCGTACAATAAATTTAATGCAAAGTGAATTATCTCTAGATATGGAGGCAGTGCATATCTGTCTAAGAATGAAAAGCTAAAATAAAAGGACATGCAAGAGTTTTTCTTCCATTCACTCAGGAATCCCATCATTTACATTATGTTCCAGTTTAATTGAACACAGTGGATGTTCTTATAATGAAATGCACTTGATGTCCACTTGTCCATTTGACAAATACGTCTGGGTACTCATTCAGCCTTTTGCCTTAAATATCATACCCATCACTTTAATATCAGTAAATTCCAAAGTCTTTTAACAGATGCATTTGAAATTAATGTATGTAAATAGAAGGGACAAGTTGCCAACACAGAGCCTAGGTGACATTACAATCCATATCCTGCAAGTTTCAAGACTGTCACTGTTTTTCTTACCTTGTGATCCTGAATCACCCTTTTAATCCATGCAACCATTAGTTAAGAAATAGCTGAATGCTGTGATAGAATTACAGTAGATCCATGTAATCATTTATTTATATAGATTGGATGATGATGTTGATTGATAACAATTCTTTTCTAGTACTTTGTGGCATCAGTTTGGCACAAAGCAATGAAATCTAATTCACCAAATGTGAGTCTGAAAGAATGCAGAAGATTGAGAAATATTGGAGTGGAGATGTTTCAAAATTGAGACCCAAGTGTTACTGAAGGAGTGTTGGGAGCCAAAAGATGAAAACAGAGGTCCAAAGGGAAAGGAGGAGTAACAATCTTTAGTGAATGTCCAGGTAGTTTGGAGTGATTTTGTTTCACATTTATACACCTGAACAGATGTGATTTTTTTTTGACCTACCCATGTTCAGCAAATAGAAGATTTAGAACAAATTAATTTTAAAAAGCACCCCCTTCAATTAATGGAAACATTTTAGGTTCAAGAGCATAGTTTGGTAATTCTCATTCTCAATTTAAATCATAGATCTGTACAGAACAAAACTGGGCCCTTTGATTCATCACGTCCATGCCGACCTTTTTGCCTATCTACACTATTCCCACTTGTCCACCTTTGGTCTGTATCCTTCTATGCCTTGCCTATTTAAGTGTCTGTCTAGATGTCTCCTAAGCATATGATTGTATCTGACTCCACCATCTCCTCTGGCAGTGAGTTCCAGAAATCAAACACTCCCTGTATATAAACAGTTTTCCCCTCAAATCCCCTTTGAAGCTGCTTCCTCACACTTTTTAAAACTATGCCTGTGTGTTTTTGACACCATGGGAAAAAGATTCTGATTATCTACCCTACCTATGTATCTTTAAATTTTATCTACCTCTATTAGGTCACCTCTCAGTCTCCTTTAGTTCAAGGAAAACAAACCCAACCTATCCAATCTCTCCCCATAACTAAAGTTGTCAAATCCAGGCAACATCCTGGTAAATATCTGCATTCTGTCCAGTGCAACCACATCTGAGAGTGTTGTTGAAATAGAGTGATAAACAATCTCAAGCAGGTAAATGAATTTATGAATCTATTTCCAATTTTGTGAAAAGATTTCTGAATTTTTGGGTATAAGCAAAGGTTGTTTGGAAGTTTGAAGTTGCTTTAATATCAGGTGCAAGGCAGGCACTAAAATAATAAGGATCAGAGGAGAGATTATTGAGGTTTATAAGGAACTATCCTCCATTCAGTGATTTTATCCAAAAAAAATAGTTTCTAGTTCTTCTAGATAACAGACTTTATGTTCTGAATTGACATAATTTACCATGGTGTAGACTGTTCATTGTGAACCATACACTCTGCCCCAACTTAAACACTTTGGCTGGCTCTGTATTATGAATAACTACTCTGAATTCTGAAGAGATCTGACAGAGGGTTTAAACAGTCATTTTAGTCTATAGCAGAGGAAAGGATTGGAATCAATTTGATAAGTTATTGTACTGTTCTTCCACAGGAATAAAATGGGAGAATGTTGATAGGTAGACGGAAAGTTTTTTTTTATTTTGGTGATTTCTTATCAGGCTTCTGTATCTTTTTACAATCAATTTTAAATTGTGTTTTTAGTCAGCTCCCAGAGATTTCAGCATTATTGGTACTTGGAGTAAGATTTTTTCGTTATTGAAATAATCGGTGCCAGGATTTCTGCCTATTAAAGCGGCCTTTCCTAACATTTTGTTGTGACATTTTCATATAGGTTTCTGCACTCCACAGCTGGATTAACAACATGTTTGTCCTTTATACCAGTTAAGTGGCTCATTAGCTGATTGAGAATTGTGAATGGAGCCCTTATTTTAGGTGGGCTGTGATTGGCTAATTTCTTTTGTCATCCCTGTTTAACTGAACTGAGATGCACAAAAGGGACTGCATTAAAAATTCAACTAGCCATTTTGGTTCAAATCTACTCGAGCAGGATGCAGCTGATAGTTTTTTTTTAATGTTATACATGAAAAGGGGGGAAAAGATCACCACACATGGAAAGGGAAAAGTCTTTTGGCAAAGGTGCAGGGAATCATTTTGGTAGGGGAGAATTTCAACTTAATAGGATAGATAATTTGAGGAAAACAACAATAGGAATTTTAAAAATAACACTAAAATGTAATCTGTTTTAGTTGACACTAAAGTTGATTCATGTGACTGCACTCTAGTTTGCATTGGTGAAGATGGATTTAATCAATGCATTCAATAAGGAAATTGATAGTTTTGCTTTGTGTTGGCGAATAAGGACATAGAGAACTCACAGACATAGAATTCCAATTGAGTTGGTTAAAGGGGAGTTTTTGAGTCCTGTGCTATAATGATTTCCACCCTCGATGCATGAACATTTTTCCCTGGGAACATGAAGACATTTGAAACCATAGTGGGTGCAAATTGGAAAGATTAAGGGAAGTATTAGGAAAATTAGATGTAATAATATTCTACCATGAATGAGAAGACTTGTGTTCAAAGATTTTTAGTCCGTTGATAAAAGCTGTGCATTATATAAAATTCTATTTTCTCTCATTAAGTCATTAGATTTATGTTTGGATTTTAAATGGAGCAAAAACATCCACACAATATTCTGCTTGGATCCTGCTTAAAAAATGGAAATTCTTATGAACATTCAAACTAGGAAAAAAGTAGGCCATTCAGCCACCTGTTCCACCACTTAATAAGATTATAGGTGATCCAATTGTAACTTCAACTTCACATCCCTGCCAATCCCCAGTAACCTTTCATCCCCTTGCTTATCAAGACTCTTTCTGCCTTACCTCGAAAGTATTCAGAGACTATACTACCACCACCCTTTTAGGAAGAGTCATGGCCCTCTGAGGAAAAATATTTCACCTTATCTCTGAATTAAATGGACACACCCTTATTTTTAAAGAGTGACCCCTAATTCTCCCACAAGAGGAAACATCCTCTCAACATTTACCTTGTCAAAATCCTACAGGATCTCATATACTTCAACCAAATTCTCTCTCATTCTTCTGAACTCTGGCAGATCCAAGTCTTACCTATCATTTCCTCATAAGACAATATGGCCATTCCAGATATCAGTATAATAAACCTTTTGTGAACTGCTTCCAGTGCATTAACATTCTTCCCTGAGTAAGGAGATCAGTATGCATTGTTTTCGATGCAATCTTACCAATACCCTATATAATCTGACTATTTTGGTATTCAGTTCCCCTTGGAATAAATGATAATATTGTTAACTTCATTACTTGTTGTACCTCCATACTAGCAATTTATGAATCATGAACCAGGACACTGCACCTCAGAGCTCTGCAATCTCTTGGCATTTAGATGTTTGTTTTAATGTAACCCAATCTGAGTAGAGATTGATTTGGTGAGTGCTTTTACTTTGGTGTGGTAGAAATTTGTCCTTGGTTGCAAGTGTAGAAAACATACAAACAGCAGCTGTGCATTATAGATCATTTCCAAAATCTAATTTCCTTCAGTCTTTCAATTGACCCTAAAAGTCATGTTCCAAATTCAAGTACACTTGCATTCCTTGACTTATGTGCATTTTGCTGTCAAGTTTCCAGGGTTTGCATTTATTCAGATATTAGGATAGTGGTGCTCTGCTGATCAGCATCATTTATCACTTGGAGTGTTTTAGGAAAGCAGATTGTGAGTGGGACATGAGGAGGCTATAAAGGGATATAGATGGATTAAGTGAGTGGGTAAAGTTCTGGCAAATGAAGTATAATGAGGAAAAATGTGATATTTTCCATTTTAGCAGGAAAAGTAAAAATGAAGCATGTAATTTAAAATGCCAGAGATCGTGGAGGGATCTGGGATTCCTCGTACATGATTTGTAAAAGGCTAGTATGCAGGAATAGTGAGTAATTAGGGAAGCAAACAATGTTATTGTTTATGGCTAGGGCTATTGAATATATAGATAGGGAGGTTATCCTTCAGTTACAGGGAGCATTAGTGAGACCATATCTGGCATACTGTATGATATTCGTTTCCTTTTTTAAGGAAGAATGTTAATGCATTGGAAACAGTTCAGAGAAGGTAATTGGTTTATTATTGTCATGTGTGCTGAGATACAGTGAAAAGCTTTTGTCTGCATGCCATCCAGACAGATCATTACATGCATAAGTACATTGAGGTAGTACAAAAGGAAAACACTAACAGAATGCAGAATATACAGTTGCAGAGAAAATGCAGTGCAGGTAGACAAATAAAGTGTAAGGGTCATGACGAGGTAGCTTGAGAGATCAAGAGTTAATCTTTATCATATAATGTAATCTGATACCAATGATGTACAGACTGTCTTGTGGGGAAAGGTTGAACAGGCTCGCCTTGTATCTGCCAGAGTTTTAGAAGAGTGAGAGGTGACTTGACTGAAACACCAAATCCAAAGTGGGTCTCAGCATAGTGATGTGGAGAGAATGTTTCCTTTCTGAGAGAATCTAGAATGAGAGGTCACCTGTTCAAAACTAAAGAGTCACCCATTGAGACACAGATAAGGTGAATTTCTTTCCCCTAGAGGATTTAATGGGAAGCCAAGTGGAAGCAGAGTCTTTGAGCATTTTGTGAAACAGTAATAGGTTGCTTCTTGATGAGCAAGAGGGTGAGAGGTTACTGCAGATAGACTGGATTGTGAAGTTGAAGTTACAATTAGATCACCCATGATCTTATTAAATGATGGAGAAGAACAGAGAGGCGGTTGGGTTACTACTCCATCTAAAAGTTTTGCTAATACAATTTGTGCAGTTAACAAATGTGATTTTAATGGGTACTTTTCTTGGGTAAACAATAAATGAAGGAATCCAAATTGTATTTTTATCACACTCCTTCTATGCTGCTTAGGTTCCGTATAGTACTGTGTACATGGATTATATTAGTGACAGTTATTATGAAATAAAAACAATAAATTCTGGAATTGTGCAGCAGGTCAGGCAGCACTTGTAGAAAGAGAAACCGAGATAATGTTTCAGTTTGAAGACACTTCTGTTCTGATGAAGGGACCCTGCCCTGAAAAAAATAACTGCTTCTCTTTCTACAGGTGTTGCCTGATCTGCTGAATGTTTCTAATATTTTCTGCTTTTTACTTCACATTTCCAGCATCTGCAGTTTCTTGATTTTCACATGCTGCTTAATGGTTCATCAGGCAGAAACACCTTCTAGGTGTCAGTCATGGCTCTTGTCCCCAAGTCAGAAGTAGGCGGCTTGGTCTTACTCAAGACTTGAGCAAATGATAGCACATTAGAACTGAGAGAGCATTGCAGTGTTGAAAGTGCCATTTTCTGATGAGACTCAAATGGAGCTCATGTCTACCCTCCCATGAGGACGTAAAAGATATCACATGTTTTTTTTTTGCAGCAGTTTCCTGGACAATATTTATTCCTTAACCAACGGTGTGGTTGCGGTTTGTGGTATCTTATTGTGTACAAATTAGCCAATGTGTTTCTTCCATTAAAGTTGTAACTGCACATCATTATTTAAATACCTGTAAACACTTGGTGACTCGATTATAAATGCAAGTTTTTTTCAGCAGCTTGCCCACCTGATCATTTAACATGCATTTTGTTTTTCATTGTCGGGAGTATCACAACCAAATCTGATTTGTGTTTGCTTGATAAAAATCAAGAACATTTTTCAGCAGGAATGACTTGCTTTTGGATAATTCAATTAGACTTTCTAGCCCAGGATTCTGAAACTGTTTAAAGTACGACCATGACCATCTGCAATGGAAGATTTTTAACTGCTACTTTGCTGAAAATGCTCAATAGAATTGAATATTACCAAGTGAATATGATTGTGTAGAAAGCCTCAAGAGAAAGTAGCTGTAATAGAATTTTTACACAGACAAGTTATTAACTTGGAGATACTCCTGAGCTGACAGACGGTAGTAGCTTGAAATATTATACTGTAATCATTGCATCTTTGTTTCATTTAGTTTATCTATTGTTTGCATGAGAGCATGCACATCATTGAAAGAAGCGGCTTAAGAGAGGTGATGTCTCTCTTGAGAAAGATTCTTACAAAGGCTGAAGAGATGGGGATTACAAAGGGAGCTTTACAAATTCAGTCATTTCTAAAAATAACATTTGCCTCTATCGTATTTTTTTAAATCTGGAAAGAAGTGATCATTTCTTTACTGCGAGAAAAAAAACTTGTTTCGTTTCAGTTAACAATTACAGTACCTCAAAAATTGGTAGATTTTGCCCTTTTGCAAAGGTCCTTAATCAAATGCAAATCATTTTTTTTCTGCCCCACTCGAATTTTCCTTAATGTTTTCTGAGGAAAGTACAATTTCACAAGAACCCAGAACCTCGAGCACATTGATAAATTTTTAGACATTAAGTGACACTGTGGTAAAAGATGTGATTGAATGGTAGCACAGGTATGAGGGGCCAAATGGCTAATGCTGTTTTTATTTTTTCTTATCCTGATGTTAAATCACCGATTTCTATGCACAGTTTAAGATGATATGCCTTAGACTCCTTACACCCCTTCCCTCTTCCATCTCACTCTTCATGTTGGTGGTCCACAAACCTTGCAGCGTCTTTGGCTCCAGGTTCATTTACAAACTGATTGCAGGCTTCCCAGGGGAATGAGATATGGATGTGGATTGGGTGGAAGAAGTGGTTATTTTGAGTCTTTAAAGTTGTTTAAAATGGAGAATATTCTGCCTATGTTTTGAAATTATTCAATATATTCATATATAGAAATTGTTGGCAAGGAAGGCCAGTAATTACCAGTTGCCTTGATGAGGCAGCATCAAGCTGCTTCTGCAGTGCTGTTGGGGAGGAAGTTATAGGACTTAAACCTATTGAAGATGAAAGACTGATAATACATTTTAAGGTTGTGATGGTGTGCTGCTTGGTGGGGACCCTGCGGTGGCAGTGTTCCCATGTGCCTTTTTGCCCTTGTATTGCTTGGTGGTGGAGGTCACGGTTTTGGGAAGCTCTCTCAGATTGGTCTTGGCCAATAAAACAATGCATTTGCAGATTGTACAGACTGCAATGACGGTGCCTTCTTAGTGGGTGAAATGAATGTTTAGCATGGTGGGTAGGGTGACAGTCAAGTGAGCTTCTTGTTCCTAGATGTTGTCAAGTTTCTGGAGTGTTCCTAGAGCTGCACTCATCCGGGTCGATGGAGACTATTGTATCAGATCCCTGATGTGTGCTTTGTAAATGTTGGAAAGGCTTTGGTGTGTCAGGAAGCATGGCATTCACTGCAGGCTGTCCAGCCTCTGACCTCCTCTTGCAGCCATAGTATTTTTGCAGTTGAGCCAGTTGAAATTTTTTTGTCAGTCTTGACCTTGAGGATGTTGTTGATGGGGGTCTTAATGATCGTAATGATGTTAAACCTTACTGGTAGGTGGTGACATGCTTTTGTTGGAGCTGGTCATAGCCTGACACTTGTACTGCTCAAATTTACTTCAGCTGGTGTTTCTGGCTGGCCAACTTTGGCGTGGGATGTACAATAGACATATAATGAATGCTAAAAGTAATGAAGAGAGAAATAAGTGCAAGTTTAATTTTGACTGTCATCTCACACATTGTAACTACTGTTAGGGGATGATCCCAGTACTCATCTTCATCCTCTGCAGTGCTCATAGATATAGTGAATGAATGGCAAGAGATTCCAAAATAGTATACATATGAATATTGGTATTTTTTCTTCATTATTTCTTCTGTGAGAAGAAATATGGATATTTTAACACTACAGACAAATTTATTACATGTTGGTATTTACTGCGTAAAATTTCTGTAGAACTGCCTTAGGATCTTTTAAGCAACGTGATGTAATGCAATTTAGAAGGAAAATTAATAGGTAAGATGCATTAAATTGTCCAATTATTATAAGAGGTCTTGGAACACAAAGAACAAGGAGTTCACATCTACATTTGATTAGACTCTGCTATATACTTGTTTTAAAAAGCAGTCATGAAGTTCAAGTGCACAAAGTTATATTAGATGATTATCAATTACTGATTAGGTCTGTAGATTTGTGTATAGTTCTCCATGCCTCACTTTAACAGGCTTACGTGGCTTTGGAGAGAGTACATAGGAGAATTTGTAGAATAGTTCCAGTGATGAAGCACCTCAGTTATATGGAGAAACTGGAGAACTTGCATTTTTTTTCCCAAACTGGGGAAGGTGCTCAAAATCATGAGAGGTTTGTAGATGAATGAAGGAGAAAATGTTTCCATTGGCAGCAGAGTACACAGCAGAGGGCACAGATGTCATTATCAAGAATACACAGCTTGAAAGAGTTGTGGAAAAAGATCCACAGGTAACTTTCTAAAGGGATTTGGATGTATTCTTAAAAGGGGTAAATTTTTAGGACTGTGGAGAAAGAGCAAGAAATGAGATCAATTGGATAGCTCTTGCAAAGAACCTGGCAAACACAATAGGCTAAATGGCCTACTGTGCTGTAGGATTTTAACTCATGGTCTTCATTTGGAAATGTAATTCTAGGAGTTAAACATCATTGGAAAAAAAACATTGCAAATTAAATCTTGATTAAAGTACTACAGCATCTTTTAAAGAATTTTAAAGGGCATGTATGATTGAATTTAAGGGAATCCTGCAAAGACTATAAATTCATATCTTTCAGATTTACATGGAATAGAGGTTGGCAGGCAGAAAATTTATTGTCATTCCATTGTGACGGAAATGTCTTTGGAATGTAAGCATGAGTGTTGAGGGTAGATAGCTTATGCTGTGACTTAGCTGTGTGTCTGACCTCGCTTCTAAGGCTTTCAGTTCCTGCAGCAGCTTGTTTCTGTATATCCTGTTACTGGAGGTCAAGGCAAGGGTCACTGATTTTGGGGAGCAGATTGCTGACAATATCCTGCCTGCTGCAGGTGGCTTGTGCAAACAGACTGGTGCTTAAACTTGTGGCCAATGACTGAGACGAAGGTTATGCAGACTAATTTGCCTCAGATCGTATGTGCTGCTGCATTGATTAAAGTGGTATGGTTAGGTTTCTTAAACAAAATCATGTTACACTATTATGATATAAGAGGAAGGCAATAAAAACGTATTTGATTTGTCTCATTTTTTTTTTGAAAATTAGGCTTCTTCATTTCAGAATTTTGAGTATTTCATACTCGAGTATTTCTCCATTTCTTTGAACACAAATCCTTAGAGTTGCTTCAGGGATATTTTTCATATTGCAATTTTATAATTTTTCTTCAGGTTTCTTAAAAGCTGAGATTCATTTTGAGAATGTATTAATACTTAGCTTGGAACAACATGACTATCGTGCAACAAGGGTATAAGCCTTCAGTTCTTTTTGGAGAGATCTGACATTGGACTGCTGCACTCCCTAATCCCTATACATTACCTAATGTTGACTTATCTTTCTTCCTGTTGGACATCCACTGGAATCTAAGTGACATTTTAAATCTGAGGAACTCTCTGTTTTAGAAAATTATTTCCATGATCCTAGAACCCTTCAGGATTGTTTGATGTGTTCAATGTACAGACAATGCTGGGGGTTTCCCAGTAAATTAAAGACAGGAATTGAATCCAAAGGTTCAGATAGCATCATAAAGGTTTATGGATGTCATCTGAACCTCAAGTTTGGATTACCTTCTCATGTTAACTTGGAGACACAGGGTAAAGTTAGTTACAGTAGACAATTTAATGTGCAGTATTTGCGGCTTGTTTTCTGTTCTCTCCATGCAGATGGTTTTATTTTTAAATTTAAACCCAGGATCACTTGACGTAGGACCCTCAAATTGAAGAATTACATGAAACCTATGCCATGTACTGAAAAATGAAATTGTATTAGAGGGAAAATCATGGAATGATAAATGGCATTTAGAAGTGCCTTAATCTTCAGGAATAAGTATTTTAAAAATCACTCAGATGGAAAAGATGTTATGACATTTCTGAATGGCACAGGTAAACAGTACTGCCAACCTAAAACTCTGATCTTTAGTTTTAGATCTGCTTAGATGTCAAATCCATAAGGGGGTGATAATCTTCCATTTACAGAAAAAGAGTTTTTAATGTGTGTCACAAGTTTAAAAACACAGTTCTTATTTATTTTTAAAAGGCTTTGCAAATGGAGCCCCTCCTTATAATCCTAAATGTCATTTTTACCATTTCTCTGATGTTGACAGCTCTCCATTTGCCATCAAGTTCTCAATATTTATGCAAGTGGCATATTGTATATTGTTTGTATCTTAATTATGATTGTAGTGGCAAAGCTGATGGATTATCTTACAGCTGAAAGATTAATATAAGAGTCAGCACATTTCAATCTTTCAAAAATATTTTGTTAATATAAACTGAAACTCGTACAGATTTTTTTCATTCAGAAGGTTTTTATTTAAATAATCATCTGAAGAGCAAGTTATTTAAAAGCTTCTAGAATCTCTCAAGTGAGATGAGTTTTGCCCACACTTAACCATGCTTCCAAGCCATTGTCAAATGCACAAATTTACATCGAGTGTAAGTTTATTAAAAATAACATATCGCTGGTTCTCTGATCAGTGTTTTTAAACTTGGCTTTGGACTGGAGACTACATTGTCACTTTGGTAGATGGGGCATAGAGTAGAAATAAAGAAAATGTTCTTTGGTGGAATGTGACAACAGATGTTAAGGCTTTTAGAAAAAGGCATCCAATTTTATAGAAACTTTCAGAAAGTTTCAAGTCTAAGTACTTTTGAAGTATATTCACTGGAAGCAGATAAATGATGCACAAGAACTCCTATGAAATGCATTAAGGACATAAGATGCAAAATAGGACGAGTCCATTTGGGTGGGCTACTCTCAAGCAGAGAAATCCAGAAATTCACCACTGCCAGGATGTACAAATTTCTTCTCATCCCTCTTCTGAATTGCTGTCCCCTTCATTGTAATAATGATCCAATAATCTGATTTTTGATAAATAACTATAATACTTGGGATTGCTCCTTCTTTCTTCCTACAAATGTAATCACAAAAAAGGCATGTCAGTGCCTTTCCTTTCTAAGAAGCTTGAGAATTTGCGTGTCACTGAACACTCTAACAAACTTCTGAAGATGGACTGTAGAAAGTATCCTGACTGGTTGCATCATGGCCTGGTATGGCAATTCCAACACACAGGAATGCAAGAAGCTGCAGAGAGTAGTGAACTCTGCCCAGTCCATCAAAGGCACAGCCCTCCCCACCATTGAAAGAATTTACAAGGTGTTGCCGAAAGAAGCAGCATCTGTCATCAAGGATCACCACCGTCCAAGTCATGCCCTCTTCTCGTTGCTACCATCAGGCAGGAGGTACAGGAGCCTGATGTCCCATACCACTAGGTTCAGGAACAGTTCCATTCCTACAACCATCAGATTCTTGAACCCTAGTCCTACCTCAGCAACAGAACACTGTGGACTACCTCTTGTACTACCATGGACTTGTTTCTGATTGTGTATTTACACCAGTGTCTTGTTTTGCCCAGTCTTTTTATTCATTGTCTTGTATAATTTATGTTATGTGTGTTGTCTGAATCTATGTGCCTATGATTCTGCTGCAAGCAAGTTTTTCATTGTATCTGTACCCCACTGCATATGACAATAAACTTGACGTAAAAGAGGATCTTTTCTATTCACTGGAGAGAACAGGTAGAGCACTAAACAAAAATTAATAGTATATATATGCCACCTTGATCCTGAGGGCTGCCTGACAATAAATATATCACTGGTTTTGTGGGTTCTGAGGTGACTGATGAAGCAAATGTGGGTACCACAGACTCTTCCACAGATGGGGCAGAAGGTACCTGAGGGAGCAGTGAGTGGGTAGTTTGATAGGGGATGCATTCCTTTTATATAGGGCTTTTGTGTGCTCTCGATCCAGGAATGCAGAGTTATCAGTGCCATCCTGAATACTCCTTCACCACTTGGAGGCAGTTATGAGTTAGGACTTCCCAAAGAGTATTTTTTTTCAAGGACGATTTGAGCACAGCCTTGAATCTTTTCCTCTGTCCACCTGATCTCTACCTGTGACAGACTCTGAAATAGAGTTTGTTTTGACAGTCTGGTGTCGAGCATATGAACTACATGGCTTGACTGAGTGTAACCAGGTGCCCAGTGGTGTGGATGTTGGACTGGGTGGGAACATTGACTATGGTTTGCATCTCCATCCAGTGAATTTGGAGGATTTTGAATATTATGTATGTTCATCATGACCTCTTGTATCATGAAAGATTACAATTCCACTGTTGTTATCCTGAACTGTATTGAAAAGCAGCACCTACAGCAATACAACACCTTTTTATTGCCACGTGGGAGAATCACTGTAGATTTTTGTGCTCAAGTTGTTGTAGTAGAACTTGAACCTAGCTAGAATCTTTCGACTCAGCTGCAAGTGTGCTACCATTTGAGTCACAACTCGCAGATGAATGAACAGAAAGTTGTATATCGAAGTCTAGGTAAACCAAAATGACATGTCATTGGTAATAAAAACACAAAATGCTGGCAACTTCAGTATGGCCAGTGTGTGTGTGTGTGTGTGTGTGTGTGTGTGTGTGTGTGTGTGTGTGTGTGTGTGTGTGTGTGTGTGTGTGTGTGTGTGTGTGTGTGTGTGTGTGTGTGTGTGTGTGTGTGTGTGTGTGTGTGTGTGTGTGTGTGTGTTGGGGGGAAGGGGTGGAGGGATTTAATGTTTCCAGTTGATGACGTTATTCACAGAAAGTTTTTTTTAACACAGGAGAAGGAAGTTACAAAGGGATGTTTGCAGATTAATTGCATAAGCAAAACTGGCAGTTGGAATTCACTGTGGGGTAACATGAACTCTGTCTGTTAAAGTCAAATCAGGGTATTTCTATCATATTAGGAGACCACCACATGCAGACAATTGAATTTGCCCAAATGTACAGATAATCGAAGTCTAGTTCATATTGTACATTGACCTTTGAGAGGATGCAATTAAAATTTGTAAAATTGATGTTGTTTTTGATAACATAAAAAATGGAAACATGAGCAAGCCATTTAACTGTGCCTGGTCTGCCATTCAAAGATAGCATGGCTGATCTCCTACCTTAGCACCACTCTTCTGCATGAACCTCTTGACTCCCTTAATAGTCAAAAACTCAATGTTAAATAATAAGGTGGGTTGCACAAACCTTGTTTTACCTTGAGTTTAGAAGGTTAGCAGGTGACCAGGTTCATGTATCTGAAAGGATAAAGGGATTCAATAGAGAGATTAAAATCAGAAAATGCTGGGAACACTCAACAGACCAGGCAGCATCTGTGAAAAAAGAAGAGTTAATGAAACCTTGACCTGAAGTGCTGACTGTGTTTCCCTTTCCATAGGTGCTGCCTGACCTGCTGAGTGTTCCTAGCATTTTCTGTTTTTTTACGTCTGCAGTTTTACTTTTATTTTTTACAGTGTAGTAACAGGACCTTCCGGCCCAACGAGTCCGTGTCGCCCATTTTAAACCCAAATTAACCTACCCATATGTCTTTGCAATGTGGGAGGAAACCGGAGCACCCAGAGAAAACCCATGCAGATACGGGAGAATGTACAAACTCCTTACAGACAGCGACGGGAATCGAACCCCGATTGCCGGCGCTGTAATAGCATCGTGCTAACCGCTACGCTACCGTGCCGCCCCATTTTTTTTACTTGATTTTTCAAGAGAGATTATTTCCCCTGATGGGGAATTTTTATTCAGGGACATGACCTGGATGTCACTGGCACAGTTTTTAACCCCCCACCCCTAACTGTCTTCGATAACCACTGTAGCCTGTGTGATGAAGGTACTCCAACAGTCTGGTTTGATCAGGAATTTTAG
Source organism: Pristis pectinata (assembly GCF_009764475.1). Lineage (NCBI taxonomy): Eukaryota > Metazoa > Chordata > Chondrichthyes > Rhinopristiformes > Pristidae > Pristis > Pristis pectinata. The sequence goes on along the minus strand of NC_067406.1, from coordinate 29,280,060 downwards.
GATTTTGATCCGGCAATGATAATGAATGGAAATGTGTTTCTTGGTCAGGATGTAGTCTAACACAATGGAAAAACCTGCAGTGGGCTGGCCCCTTTGTACCTTTAGATAGTAGGTGACACAGATTTGGGATATGCTGTTCAAGAATGATTGGCGGGATATTGCTGTACATTTTGAAGTTGGTACATGCAGTAAGCAGGATGTGCTGACTGTAGAGGGAGTGAATCTGTAGTTGGTAGATTGGTTGTGAGGCAAGTAACTGCTTAATCCTGGACACTGTGAAATGTCTTCTGTGTTGATGAAGTTGCATTCATCAGGTTAGTAGTGAATGTTCCACTCCATTCCAGATTCATGTCTTGTAGATGGTGGAAAGATTTTAGGAATTGGGAAGTAAACCATTCACACAACAACACACCAGCTGATCTGCCATTGTAGACACAGCACGCCTTGTACATTTAATAGACCGATCAAATTAAGTTCATAGTTAGTAGTAATGGTGGGGAATTGAGTGGTGATGATGCCATTGAATGCCAAGGAGAGATGGTTAAGTTTTGTTGCATTGCAGGCATTCAGTGTTTGGCACTTGAGTGCTGTGAATGCCTCTTGCCAGTTCTCATATCAATCTTGAACGTTGTTAGTGTTGAATATGATTACTTGCCTATCTGATGTGTCGCACAATGAACTGTTTACTGTTCAGTAATAAGTGAGCACCGCTGTTTCTGAAGTCACGATGGAGGGAAGATATTTGGATTGGTTAAATTGGTTTGACTGAAGATTCTGCCCTGAAATACATCTGCAACAATATCCTAGAATAAGATAATTGTCTCACACTATCCAACATCCTCCTCTGCACTTCATGTGACCCAGCCAGTGTTATTGTTTTCTACGTGACTCCCTTTTAACTTAATTTTACCAGGACTCTTTGATGCCACATTCAACCAAATGCAGATGAATGCGGATGCCAAAGGTAGCCATCCTCATCTCACCTATGGAATTCACCTCTTCTGCATTGTTGGCACTAAGGCTGAAATAAGATCTAGTGATACTCAAAATGAGCGTCAAAGATGGTCGTATATTACTTAATAGCATGGTCGCATATTCCTTAATAGCACTGTTGTAGATATCTTCCATCACTATTGATGATTGAGATAAGATTGGTAAGCTACTCATGAATTGATCAGAAATTTCCCTGTTTTTTGTGAATGGATGTATCTGGGTATTTTTCCACTTTGATGTCAAATGATATCAGTGTTGCACCTGTACTGTAGCAATTTTTTAAGGGCAAGATAATTCTGAACCACAGGTTTTAAGTATTAGAGCTGGGATATTGTCAAAATCTGTAGTCTTTGCTGTATTTGGTTTTCTTGATGTCAGGTTCAATGACTCAAATTGATTGAAGCCTAGGTTTTGTGACTGAGGGAGGAGGTAGAGATCTACCTTTCACTTAGCACTAATGGTTTATGATGGTTGAGAACTTCTGCCTTGTCTTTGACACTTCGACTTTGTTAAGTATGGGGAGGTTCATGCCAATAGTTGATGAATTGTCCACTAGTATTCACATCTGGATGTGATAGGAGCAATAAATCAGAACAATGTGCGTTATTTTAAGTATGAGATCAGGAAACGTTTTAATGTACAGAGGGACTCTGGTTTTGGATGTTGAATCTGGGTCAATTAAAATGTTTAAGCTCAATAGAATTTTATTAGTTAAGGGTATCAGTGATACAGAGCAAAGGCAAGTAAATGGACATGAGGTATAGATTAGCTATAACCTTAACTGAATGGCCAAACACATTTGAGGGAATAAATTACTGCTTGCTAATTTCCTACTGCATGAAATTGCTTAGCATCCCTTGTCTAAAAGCAGTTCATTTAACTTATCTTTGAATTATACAGTACAGTTTATTATGCAGAACTTGAAATACTCACTGTATAATTTAGCAACTTTATAATAGACTGCATGATGAGATTCCACCAACAGAAGTAGTATTCCAAGTACTTGTATAACAACACTTTGTGATGTAGCTAAATGAAGATTGTGCTGTTATGTGACACATTATTATGGTGGTTGACCAGATCATTTCAGCAGAATTATAACTTCCCCAACAGTTAGCATTTTCATAAAAGGGAAGTGAGAAGACCATGCATTGTGCCCAGTTTTGATTTGTTTGCAGTGACACTGTCATTTGTTTTACATAGTGCTTGCCTGTTTCATAGCAAAGCAGAAGCAGTTTGCAGCTTGAATGTAGGTTTGCATTTATTGTGGTAAAATCCTGTTAAAGACATATTAACCATTTGAAGATTACAGCAGCATTTCTGTGCAAGAGAAAATCTCAATACTAATTTAATAGTGCCTACCCTTTTTTCAAATATGATAACTATGAATTGTCAGCAAGGATATGATCAAGGTCACAGAAAGTAGAAGGGAAAATGCAGTAAATCAAGCAGTCTTCGGGTGACACCAAACCTGTCTTTCTGAAAGATTGCAGGAGGAAGAGGAAACTGAGGGAGGTAAGAAGTTCACGATCCTGGGAAACAATGATTTAAAGTAGGGGACAATCAAATGCATCATGAGTTCAACATGGAGAGACTAGATTTAAAACTTTCTGCCATTGTATGTACATCACCATTTGATTGACTGTTTTCTTAAAAGTAGTCGGTGTAAATGTGGTTGCAAGTCTATGTAAACTGCTGATGACTGTGCCCTCACAGGGTTAAAATGTTGGCAGGTGACTTGGCTGAAGTTCCGACTGCATTGTACTTGTGTACTGATGTTTCTTGATATTTTCACGTTTATAATTAAACATGAAATGTAGCTAGTAATAGAGGTCAATTTCACATCACTCATACCCATTTTCCAAGTCTATTTACTTTTTTGTCCATGGAGAGTATTTTGATTTTTTTTTGTCTTGATTCCCAAGTTAACTTTACTGCTTCCTCCTAGTCCCCCAGAATTGGAGTGCATCATAGTAGGCGGGTGGTAGAGAATTTAAATGTAGAAGGTAATCAGTTGTTTGGAGAAATGTAATTACTAAGTGCTGTGTCATTTATTAGGAGCGCCTGATTTTCTTTTAAGTATTTGTATTTAAGGGTGGAGTTCACCACCTTTGTTCTGCATGCTATTTTGGGTCTATCCTGCTTCCACGTTGTAAAGACCAGTATTGCGCTTTAAGGTTATAGTGGAGTAGAGCTTCTTCCTTAGTTGCTTGTGCATGTATAACCGTATCTCTGTGTTGTACTCTACTTCCGAAATTCGGTTTCTTTGAAGTCCATGAAACCAAATTTCAGAAGTGGAATGTGATACACAGCCACAAATAAATATGCAGGCTTGGTGCAAGCTGCAGAGAAGTGTTACAATGGAGTGCAGGGAACCTGCTGCATTTACCTGCATATTTTTTTCCCCTTGTTTGAATTCCCTTAGCCCATACCTTTTGAGGGGAATGAAATAAAACTGCAGCCTCACTTTCCATCCACCTGTTCGTTTGTCCCCACTCTTCTTCCACAAAGAATATCTTAGGAATTGTTTCTCAGATCCTCACCACATTTTGCTGGTTGACTTCCTTTTGAACTGAAGTTCACTTGGTTCAAAATTAAACTGATAACAAAAATGATAACTGCAATTTCAAGCCCAAAGAATCTTCTGATTGATGTGTGTATGGTCACTGCCTGACCTTGTCATATGTTGAACAAAAAGTAATTGGCATTGGTGGAGAAAACTCATTTACGTATTGGGACCACCATCTTCGTTGCATTTTAGGTCAAGCATAAAATGTCTCTTATTCAGTGTCTTCACTTTAGATTGCCTACTTCTGATCTTCTTTTCTCTGCCTGTCATTCTCTTCCAATCAACCCTTCCCTTCCAATAGTTGTTCTTGCCCCGCCACCCACCCCCCCGCCTCACTTCTTCCTCCCCATCACCTTTTCTCTTCTCCTAATATCTGTCAGCCACAATCCAGTACTGAAAAGACTTCTTTTGTCTGGGGTACGTAGTAGGTGTTTACAGTGTCAATTTGGATGGGGCCAATGTTGAATGAAAGATTGTGGTCAGACTGCCATGTAAATAAATTTTGACCCCTGGGTTCCTTGCAATAACATGACAATAGATTGAGCCTCCTCTTATACTCACGTTGTAGTAAAAAAAACTGAATATGTTGAAGATAATATGTGTGCTTGATAACTTATAATGGTAAAATATATCTTGATGAGTCAGATGCAGAAGAAGTGGTTGTGCTACCAGAAGTGGTTTGCCTACAGCCAGAAACAGACAATAATTAGTTTGGCTACAGGAAATGCTTGAGACACTTAGCAGCTCTGGTAGAATCTGTGAAAATAGAAACAGACCAGAGACCCCTTACCAGGGTCTTCTGACAAAGGATCTCCAGTCTGAAACATTAACTCTCTTTTTCCACAGAAGGTGCCTAACGTTGAATGTTTACAGCTTTTTCTGTTTTTATTTCAAAGTCAAGTTTATTGTCATAATGCACAAGTATATGTATGTACAGGTGCAAAGAAAAACTTGCTTGCAGCAGCATCACAGGCACATAGCATCAGATAATAAGCAGCATTCAGAAGGCAAACATAAACAAATTATATGCTATTTTTACAAGAAAAGACAATTAGGACAAAAAAATCATAAAGTCCATTGTAGTGCAAAGTGATCAAAGTGGTCATTGTGTTGCTGTACTGAGGTAGTGATTAGGGTTGTGCTGGTTGGTTCAAGAACCAACTGGTTGAAGGGAAGTAGCTGTCCTTGAACCTAGTGATGTGGGACCTCAGGCTTCTGTACTTCCAACCCAATGGTAGCTGCGAGAAGATGGCATGGACTGGATGGTGGGAATCTTTGGTGATAGATTTTGCCGCCTTGAAGCAGCACCTCGGGTAGATACTACTGATGGTGGGGAGGGCCTGTGATATATTGGGCAGAGTCCACTACTCTGTTGTTTCTTACATTCCTGTGCATTTGAATTGCCATACCAGACCATGATGCATCCAGTCAGGATACAGTACATCTGCAGAGGTTTGTTAGCATGTTCGGTGACATGCCGAACCACCTGAATCTTCTAAGAAAGTAAAGACGCTGGTGCTCCTTTCTTGTGATTGCATCTATGTGATAAGTTAATACCCATGAATTTAAAGCTGCTAGCTCTCTCCACTGCCAATCCCCCAGTGTAGGCTGGTGCATGTTTGCCCTCCTTCCCCTTCCTGAAGTCAACAATCAGCTCTTTAGGTTGTCACCAACAACAGATTTAAAACCTCTGCAATTTTTGTGATTTTTTTTACATTAGTTTGGCTGCCAGTTTATTTACATGAACCATTGCTGCATTCACCCAGTGGAAATAGATGTATTTATTTTTACATGTTATATTAGTCTGAATAGTCAGTGTCTTAATACATGACCATGGCCACCTTTCTGCTCATCCCATATCTTTGTGAAGGGGATCAATCAGCTTCATTTTGACTTCATTCCCTCATCATCACATGAAAATGAAATGTAGCTGAAAAAAAATTAAACAATTCTTTCCATTTTATTTCCAGCTCCATTTTACTGCAATGCGAAGAGGCATGCGATCAAAGGTAAGTCCAATTGAAGTTGCTCCTAGTGAGGTCAGTAAGTAATGTTTCCAATTTTGTTGTCTGCTGCAGTCTGGTATTTGTTTCTATCTTCCATCCTACTTTACAATGACTGCAGTTTCACAAACAGGAGATAGTTTAAACCCCAGTTCTGCCTGCTGCACCAGTGAGCTGCAGCAGAAGATAGGAACAGGTTTGTTGTGTTCTTTCATGACTATCTGTGTTTGAAGCATTGTCTGGTCAATGCCGTGTTCTCTGGGGAGGTCCCAGGATTTCTGATCTGTGTTGAATTAGTTGACCTCAGCTGAGGCAGCGTTCTGGGATGCTACAATTGTTACTGTACCTGGGCCAAGGGAAGAGAAAATCATAATCAGTTTCCTGTCTTGCTTACTGGAAAATGCAATACAGTTTATTGGGTGATGTTGCTTGATGAAATGGATTGTCAAAGTTTCGGAAGAGAGGAGGAAAACTTCTTCAAAGTCGGCATTCCTTTCCTCCCACAGATGCTGCTCGACTTGCTGAGCTCCCCCAGCAGACTGTTCGTTCCAGAATCCAGCATCTGCAGTCTCTTGTGTCTCTCTTGCTTGATGAAATGTACTGTTCATTTTCTCAAGCATATACTTAAGCAAAATACTGAAAAAATGAGTGGTGTTTTAGTCTGCCATATATTAGCAGAGTAGATGGGAAAACTCTAATAAGAGAAAAGACTACTCCTTACAACTGTGAGTTAAATGGCTATCTTCCAGATAGTGGTAGAGTATCTGGGGTATGTTTTCACCCTAGTTGGAAACTGTGCAAGACTTTTAAAAAAAAATTCTGAAAGGTTACATGTGGCTGCTCACCATTGAGCGATAATTTGCCTTTGAATAATTGTATCTGAGATTTACTCTTGTGATTTATCGATCTATTGGGCAGTAAAATTAGGGAACACACCGATAGAATAAAAATATATATCCATCATTAGTTCTACACTTTGTAGCCTGAATGTACTTTGTAATATTTTATAATGCCCATCCTTGGTGCAAGTTGCAGAACATCTTGCATTGATTTGTAAATGCCACAGATGCGCTTTGATATTGTATGACTGACACCTCTAAAATCTCTTTCACTGCACCACTTCTGACGTTCTTTATTTACTCTCTATGCAGCGGTCTTTTTTTCCGTGGAATCAGGGAGAAGCAAGCCAGAGCTTCAGTTTATCTGAGGTTAGGATTTTCTAGTTTAGGAAACTTCAGGTCAGCATTGTGAGGTGAAGACATGTGTTTTGCCTTTATTTTGCTTTGAGGAGAGTAGGTGGTCTTGGAAAAGTCTCTATTCATAGCTCTGGCTGAAATGGATCCAGCTGAAAACGAGTTTAAAAAAAAATCCTTGAGACACTACTTTAGCACATTATATTTAAAGAGAAAGCTTCTGTTCCTCTTCCTCAAAAAGTTGACATGCAGTTGTTGCATGAGGACAGAATTGAGCTCAGCCTTGATGCTTATTGTAGTTGAATAAGCTTATGATGAAGGGAACCATGCGCGTGGCTGCAGAATTGGTAAACGCGGATTTAAAAAAAAGTAACTTTGCATGCTAGGTTAGATTTTGAGTACTCAAGCATTAATAAAACAATTAAATTTTATTCTCTCATTATAGTGGCAGAATGTAAAGGGATAGGCGGTTACGGTCTGAGTATTACAATGATAAAATTAAAGAGTAAGCAAAAATAATTGAATCCTTTTACAGGAATTTACATTGGCGAAACAGGCCATTTTGGCCCAACTGGCAGGGTGGTGCTGTTTACACTTACAATCTTCTCCACCCGACTTCCCAAATCTGGGCACAAGTGTAGTGTAACCAAGGATCAATCTGAATGTTGACATTAACCCTCTTCTAGAAATTAATCCCAGTACAATGAACTATGTATGGCTTATCAATATTTTTTGTGATTTAGCTATCATATCTCTTTGCTTTTTCTCTCTGCTCCTTTACTCCTCTTACCAAAATGAACTTACAGTGCATTGAATTTCACTCGCCTTTTATCTATCTGTGTTTTTCTTCAGGTAGTTTTGTAAAATCCTACAAATATTAGCTGTATCCCCCAGTTAGGTTTCAGCTGCAAATTTCAGCAATACACCTTTAATTCCTGAGTCTAAATCATTTAAGTACAGAATGATTAGTAAGATGGCATTGATGTCCAGAGGGATATTGAGGTACAAGTCCATAGCTCCCTGAAGTACAACACAAGTAGATAGGGTGGTAAAGAAGGTGCACAGCATACTTTCATCGATTGAGCTGTTGAGTTTAAAGGTCATGCTGCAGTTGTATAAAACTTTGGTTAGGTCACATTTGGAGTATTGTGTGCAGTTCTAGTTACCGTATTACAGGAAGGATGTGGAGAGGGTGTAGAAGAGGTTCACCAGGATGTTGCCTGGATTAGAGAGTATTAGCTATAAGGAGAGGTTGGACACACTTGAATTGTCTTCTCTGGAGCATCAGAGGCTAAGGGGCAACCTGATAGAAATATATAAAATTATGAGAGGCATAGATGGGGTAGATAGTCTTTTTCCAAGGGTGGGAATGCCAAATACTAGAGGGCATAGCTTTAAGGTGAAAGGGAGTAAGTTTACAGGAGATTTATGAGGCAAGTTTTTCCTCATAGAAAGTGGTTGGTACCTGGAACACACTGCTGGGGAGATGGTGGAAGCTGATACAGTAGGAACAATGAGACAGGCACATGTACAGGCAGGGGATGGAGAGATAGACATTGTGGGCTGTTCCTGTACTGTTCTATGTTCTAAGACATGAAAATTAGCGATGTTAGTGACAGTGAGGAGGGTAGCCATAGGCAACAGAATATTATTGATCAGCTGGTAAATTGAGCAGATGGAATTTAGTTACAATTATTGTAAGATGATGCATTTTGGGGAGGGAGTGTCTATCAAGGATAGAATATATACCTTAAATGGTAGGGCACGAGGAAGTATTGAGGAACAAATGGACCACAAGATATAGGAGCAGAATTAGACCATTCGGCCCTTCGAGTCTGCTGTGCCATTCGATCATGGCTGATTTATTTTTCCTTCTCAACCCCATTCTCCCGCCTTTTCCCTGTAACCTTTGATACCTTTACTAATCAAGAACCTATCAACCTCTGCTTTAAGTATATCCAATAACTTTGCTTCCACAGCTGCATGTGGCAATGAATTCCACAGATTCACCACCATCCGGCTAAAGAAATTCCTCCCCATATCTGTTCTAAAGGGACGTCCTTCTATTCTGAGGCTGTGCCCTCTGGTCCTGGACTCCCCCACTACTGGAAACATCCTCTCCATGTCCACTCTATCCAGGCCTTTCAATATTCAGTGGGTTTCAATGAGATCACCCCCTCAACCTTCTAAACTCCAGTGAGTACAGGACCAGAGCCATCAAATGCTCCTCATTCGTTAAGCCTTTCATTCGCAGGATCATTCTTGTAAACCTCCTCTGGGATCTCTCCAATGCCAGCACATCCTTCCTTAAATATGGGTCGCAAAACTGCTCACAATACTCCAAATGTAGTCTGACCAACACCTTATAAAGTCTCGGCATTATATCCTTGCTTTCATATTCTAGTCCTCTCCAAAGAAATGCTAACATTGCATTTGCCTTCCTTACTACTGACTCAACCTTCAAGTTAACCTTTAAGGAATCCTACTCTAGGATTCCCAAGTCCCTTTGCATCTCCGATTTCTGAATTCCTCCCCGTTTAGAAAATAGTCTATGCCTTTATTCCTTCTACCAAAGTGCATGACCACGCACTTCCCTATACTGTGTTCCATCTGCCACTTCTTTGCCCATTCTCCTAACCAGTCCAAGTCCTTCTGCAGACTCCCTGCCCCCCCACCTATCTCTGTATCATTCGCAAACTTGGCCACAGAGCCATCAATTCCGTCATCCAGACCATTAACATATAACATGAAAAGTAGCAGACCCAACACCAACCCCTGAGGAACACCACTAGTCACTGGCAGCCAACCAGAAAAGGCCCCCTTTATTCCCACTCTTTGCCTTCTGCCAGTCAGCCAATCTTCTATCCATGCTAGTTCCTTTCCTGTAATACAATGGACTCCTATATTGTTTAGCAGCCTCATTTGTGACACCTTGTCAAAGGCCTTCTGAAAATCCAAGTAAACAACATCCACTGACTCTCCTTTGTTTATCCTGCCTATTACTTCCTCAAAGAATTCCAACAGATTTGTCAGGCAAGACTTCCCCTTAAGGAAACCCTGCTTATTTCGGCTTATTTTATCATGTGCTTCCAAGTTCCCTGAAACCTCATCCCTAATAATTGACTCAAAAATTTTACCAGCCACTGAAGTCAGGCTAACCTGTCTTGAATAAACTGGAGGAACACCACCTCATTTTCTATCGTGAAACCTTGCAGCCTAATGGTGTGAACATTGAATTCTCCCACTTTAGGTAATCCACCACCCCTCCTCCCCCCCACCCCCCAACACCACCATGCTGCTTCTCTTCTTCCCTTTCCTAGCCTCTTTTTTTCCTACCTTTGCTTTCTCTCCTACCTTTGACCCATCCCCTGGTGGATCTGCTCTCCCCTCCTCCCCTGCACCTGCCTATCACTATCTCTTACCTGCGTCTATCTATCACCACCTTGTGCCCACCCACCTCCCCTCTTTTGTCCACCTATCACTCCTCTGCTTTTCCCTCATATATTGGGCTTCCCCTTTTCCTATCTTCAGTCCTGAAGAAGGGTCCTGACCCGAAACGTTGACCGCCTGCTTCTCTCCACGGATGCTGCTCCAGCATCATCGTGTTTTTCATCTAACCTGTCTTTTGCCTCCCTCCCTTCTTAAAGAGTGGAGTGACAATAGTGATTTTCCAGTCCTCTGGAACTATTTCTGACTCTAGTAATTCTTGAAAGATCACTACTAATGCTTCCTCAATCTCTTCAGCTATCTTTTTCAGGACCTTGGGGTGTAGTCCATCCTTTCCAAGTGACATCCATCTTCAAATCTTTCAGCTTCCCAAGCACCTTCTCCTTAGTAATAGCGAATACACTTCACTTCAGCCCCCTGACTCTCTCAAGTTTCTAGCATGTTGCCGGTGTCTTCAACGGTGAAGACTGACACAAAATACTTATTCAGTTTGTCTGCCATTTCTTTGTTCCCCATTACTACTTTTCCAGTGTCATTTACCAGCAGTCCAATGTCCCCTCTTGCTTCTCTTTTACTTTTTATATATCTGAAAAAACTTTTGGTATCCTCTTTTATATAATTGGCACGCTTACCTTCATATTTTCTCCCCTTATTGCTTTTTTAGTTGCTAAAAGCTTCCCAATAGACCTTGGTGTGCAAGTCTGAAGATCCCTGAAGGTGGCAACGCAAGTAGATAGAATGGTGAAGAAGGCATACACGATGATTGCTTTCATTAGCCTGGGCACAGAGTGTAAGAGCAGGCAGGTCTCGGTCCAACTTTATAAAACATTGGCTAGGTCATAGCTGGAATATTGTGTGCAGTTCTAGAGTCACCACACAATGGGAATGATATGATTGCACTTAAGAGGGTGCAGAAGAGATTCACCAGGAAATGGAATATTTCAGTTATGAGGAGGGAGCAGAGGAGGCTTGGGGGGGTGGGGGCCGGGGGGGACCTGATAGAGGTATACAAAATTATGAGAGGCATAGGTTAAGGTAGAGAGTAAGAAATTTTCCACATGGCAGAGTGCATAGGCTTAAGCTGAGGAGTAAGAGGTTAGCGGGGCATCTGAGGAAGATTTTTTTTTTCATCCGGAGTGTGGTTGCAATCTTAACTGAACTGCCCAAGAAGGTGGTGGAGGTAGGTACTCTCACAATGTTTAAAAAGCATCTCTGTAGACCATTGAATAGCCAAGGTATAGTAGGTAACAGACCAAGTGCTGGTTAATGGGATTAGTGTAGGTGGGTACTGGAGGGCCTGTTTCAGTGCTGTATGGCTCTATGAGGTGGATTGTCAGTGGTCTCAGCACTAATCCCTGTGAGATACTGCTTCCAACAATTTGTAAGTCTGAGAAAATACCATAAATTTTGATTCTCTCTGTTTCAATCATCTTTCAATCCTTTATGACACCTATTCCCTGAACCTTGTCATTTCTTCTGCCTGGCATTGCATAGAAGGCCATCTGCATTGCAGTAGTGACTTCAAAGATATTTCATTTGCTGTTAAGCACATGAGTATGTCCTGAGTTCAAACAAAGTTTCAAGATCAACAGAAGCCTTCACATTATAAATTTTAAAATTTCTCACTGCAGAGTATGGAACCTGGGATCCAACTTTGTCTGCATTTTATTTGACACAAATGTTGCCACTTTGTGACCCAGTGAAAAGAAAAGGACCACTGTGCATAGAATGCAGTTATAATTTCTTGTGTGGCATGTAAGTGGAGCACTGACATTACAGCAGTCTCTATTTTATTTCAATGGGTAAAAAAAGCACTTCTGATCAGATGTGGGTTTCTGCTTGAAATTCTCTTGCTAGAAACCTCCTGTTCAACTGCAAGCTGTTTAGTAATGACATGGTCACTGTAAACAGATAACTCATCCCACTAATGTAATCAAAGCACAAAAGCAAGTTTTATCTATCAGGTGCAGGTTTCCCTTTATGAAATAAGCACCCTAGATTGTCTGTAAGAACAGACCTTTCACCTCCAACTTTTACATCCATGTTGTCCAAGCCTTATCAGTCTATGATTTGAATTGCTGGAGAACCTGGAAGTTCTTTGATCATTTCTCACTTTTCCTGTTATTGCAAAGCATGTTTTGTTTTAAAGCAGATGCATTGAACATAAGCCCTTTAACAAAATACAGCTGGACATCGTGCCTAGAGTTGATTCTGTGATTGTCAGCTTAATCCATATCTATGGCCTATTGTCAGAAAAAAAAGGGAGTCCAGGAATAGGCCGTCTTTGATATAATAATCTCTAGAAACCTGTGCATTGTATTGCTATTGGTTTATTATTGTCACTTGTACTGAGGTAGTGAAAAACTTGCCTTGCATACCGTTCATACAGATCAATTCATTACAGTGCATTGAGGTAGTACAAGGTAAAACAATATAGAATGCAGAGTAAAGTGCCACAGCTACAGAGAAGGTACAGGTAGACAATAGGGTGCAAGATCATAATGAGGTAGATTGTGATGTCAAGAGTCCATTTAATCGTACTGGGGAACCATTCAATAGTCTGAAAACAGTGGGATAGAAGCTGTCCTTGAGCCTGGTGGTACATGCTTTCAGGTTTTTGTATCTTCTGCCCGATGGGAGAGGAGAGAAGAGAAGAGAGAATATCCTGGGTGGGTGGGGTTTTTGGTTATGCTGGCTGCTTTACTGAGGCAATGAGAAGTATAGACAGAGTTCATGGAGGGGAGGCTGGTTTCTGTGATGTGCTGAGCTGTGTCCACAACTCTCTGTAGTTTCTTGCAGTCCAGGGCATACCAAAGCCATGATGTATTCAGCAGATAGGATGCTTTCTATGGTGCATTGATAAAAATTGGTGAGTGTCAAAGGGGACATGCCAAATTTCTTTAGCCTCCTGTGGAAGTAGAGGTGCCAGTGAGCTTTTTTGGCCATGGCATCAACATGGTTGGACCAGGACAGGCTAATGGTGATGTTCATGCCCCGGAACTTGAAGCTCTCAATTCTCTTGACGTCAGCACTGTTGCTGTAGACAGTTGCATGTTCACCACCCCCCTCCCTGAAGTCAATGACCAGCTCGTTTGTTTTGCTGACATTGAGGGAAAGGTTATTGTCATGACACCATGTCACTAAGCTCTGTCTCCTTCCTGTACTCCGGCCCACTAGGGTGGCATCATCTGCAAATCTCCATGGCCAATGTGTGACTTGCTTAAGAAATACCATTAGGAGGAACTTGGAGAAATAATGTTATAATGATTGTCATTCTGATAGTTCAGTTGGTTGATGTATTACTCGGTGTGAATATGACCTGTACAGAACAGGAAAAGTCTGACATTCCTATTAATCAGGCAGAGTTTATTAATCTTACTCTGAGCAGTAGTTGGACCTTGCAATTGGCTGAAGGCTACAGCTGAAATAATCAACTAAAATGATTCCTGTTTCTGATTTCCACCCTTGGATTTAGTGCCAATATCAGGTCAATTGCTTCATTATCCTCATTGCCTAGGCTGATCTTGCAGGTTGGCTCCCTGGATGAGGTAGTGGAAGGCTGCTGGCTTCTCTGGATTGATGTAGCAAAGGTCAATTGCTTCAGGAGAGAGAAGGAAACAGCAGCATTTAAAGAAACAAATTACATTTGCAAACCAGCAGATTGATTAACTGAACCATTCTTCTTTTCCCTGACTTTGAAAATGTACCATTTGTTTTGTTCTCTTTCCATTATTATAGTTTGCCCTCTTGATAACTTTGAACTGGCCTACAAGGTCATGGTAGTTTCAAATGTTTAATCAATGAATAAAATCTGTATAAAACTGCTGTAGTAATATATAAATGTATACTTTTATATAAACATCAGGCTGTTAAATACTGTGGTACACTTTTGATGAAGTAAAACTGGATTAGTAAAATGCTTATTTCTGTTTGATGAAATAACATTTTTCATTTTAGGGAGGGAAGTAATTGCAACGTAAAGTTCTCTCTTTCTGTCTTCTGTAATCAAGTTTATAAACTTTGCCCAGTTATTTAGACAAGTTCCTTTTGTTCATGTGCATCTGCTGGTGAAGCTACTGCTATTTTTGAGGGAAGCAAATAGGAAGAGGAGATGCACTAAGTTGCAATTCATTTGTAATTCCGCCCTTTTCTTCATGATCAATACTTTGGTTTCAGTGCATCTACAACCAACCACAAATTGGTCATTTTGGAGTAATGGTAACGCAACAGAAAATTTATTGAGGGACATAATCCAGATCTTGCCACCTTGTCTTCCTAGTTCTTGCATGTTTGAGACACTGACCATGAATGAGTGGGTTCCATGGTCCATTGGGCCAGACTAGAGTGACCTTCTTTAAAATATGCATTTTAATAATGATCACTGTCAGATATTTGTATCTGGGGAGACAACCAAATCAGCCTTTGCTTCATGTTTACATGTATGCAGTTTCCAGTATGAAGATTAACAATGTTTCCCTTTCACCCTTGACCCTTTTCTGGCTATATCTCTGCCTCTGTCTCTAGCTACTAGCTCAGGGCTGGTGGCCCTTTGCAGCCTTGCTACCACTGGTCTGCAAGAGAACATTCAATTCAGCACAAACAGGGTGTTAAATTGTGTGTTATGTCTTCACAATATTGTCTCTTCTAGGGAAAAGGCTGTGTTACTTCATTTCTTACTCTGATTTCTTGTATTTTATAATGTCACTTCTCTTGCAGATTTCATAAGCACAATGGGCAAGGTTGTAATAATTTGTAAATGTAAGGACTGGAAAAGGGCATGTTTATTTCAAAAGGGGTTCAATTAATAAATCTATACAAAATGTTTCAGTTCTTTAGCTGAAGATGAGTTCAGTCACTGGAAACTTTTGCAACTTACAGTTCAATGTTCTAAAATCATGTTTTAAATTTACACTGTCACAGAATGGTCACAGTAGGCAAGGGGGCCACTCAAATCATTGAATCCATGCCAGTTCCATGTGTAAACAAACATCACTTTTCTTTTGCTCACTCCACCAATTTTTCTTTCTCTATTGTGTCTATGTTAATCATAAAGAACATCCTCCATCAGATTGCTTCACAACCACCTTAGTAACAGGGAGAACATTCCAGTTACTCCAGTCTATCAACTTAACCAAATTCCCTCTTTTCTGCACTGATGTTTATAACCATCTTCTGCATCCTCTCTAAAGTGTGGTACCCAGAATTGGGCATGATGTTGGAGATTGGATGGACATATATATAAAAAAGGTTAATCATGACTTGTATTTTTTTTATATATAAAGCCCAGGACCCTATATGCTTCACTGACCACTTCCTCAATCTGCTCTGCCAGCTTTAACAAACTATACAACCAAATTTCTCTGCTCCTGTATCCTTTTTAGAATTGTGCACACCACTTCTCATTCTTCTACCAGAATATAACTCTACATTTTCATAGTTAAATTTCATATACCACCAGTGTACCCATTCCACCTGCTTGTCTTTATCTTTTTGAAGTTTAGAACTATCCTTCTTACAAAATTTGGAGGTGTAGTGATCTGTATCATCTGCAGATTTGGAAATTGTGCTCTATACACCCAAATACAAAACATAAATATGAAGAAATACAATTGAAATACCAACCCAAAGAGAACTCCATTGTTCAGTTCCCTCAAGTCCAAAAACATCTTTCATCACTGCTCGCTACTTCAGATTACTTGGTCAATTTTGTCTATGCTGCTACATCCCTTTTAATTTCCTGGCCTTTCATCTTGATACCAAGCCTATTACAGGCCATTTCTAGGTAAAGAATGGGTTCCATTTTTACAATTAATGTTGTCCATAAGTCAGAAAATACACAAAAATCACTTTATGGTAACCATACCTCCACATTATTGTAATGAATGGCATCAAAAGCACAAGACTGATAAGAACAATTACTCAAAGTGGAGAGAGAGGGGAAACTAGTTGTGTCATTTGTCAGAAAGAACACATTTACATACAGACTTTTGAATTTAATAATATTATGGGAGCTTGTTCATATCTGTGTAAGTCTGGTCTTCATAACCCAAGGATGGCCTGCATGTGGCATCTAATGAAATACCTTTTGGAAGTCTGTATATGGCACATTAATACATCTTATCAGTCTGTTCTGTTACCTTATTAGAAAGCTCTTATAAAGTTAGTTGAGCATAATTTTTCATGAGCAACCCTTTCTCTGTTCCCATCCTACAGAGAACACTTTTAGATTCCATTTGCTATTGGTCTTTTCTCAGACTCTAGCATTGTATTTCTTAATTCCTTTTTCACTTCCCTCTGAGCTTGCAATGGAGCCTTCTTTTCACTTGTTCTAATGATCTGTCAAATGCTCTTTATTACTGCTGCCTTTTACCTGTCTTCAGGTAGTTCCAAATCTAACTTCTTTACCTTTCTCCCTCACAGGAATGCACCTAGTCTGTAGCTGAAACATCTCTACCTTAAAGGCCTCCTAGTTCTTAAATGCAGTTTCTCTGCCAAGCTTTGGTTCCAGTTCTGTATTTGTGCTCATCCCATTAAAATTGGCCTTTCTCCAATTGACTTTTTTTCCTTTTTATAGCTATTTCATGTTTCCTAGATGTTTACCCACTAATGCTTGGTTCTCATTTCCCAGAATGAAGTCTAACAAGGCTCTCTTCCTCATTGAGCCAGTAAAGTACAGATCAAGGAAGTTCAGCTAAGCACACTTGATAAACTCCACCCTCTTAACTCTGTCAGAAAACTTCATTTTCTACAGAACAAATTGGAGTTACTAACATTTGCATGCTGGAAAAGGTAGAGACAGTTGTTAGTTGTAAACAGAGGTAATAGGATGGAAGATTGAAAATTGTTAGTTGTTCTGTTTTTGTATATATAGTGAGGGTGGTGCCTATGATTCATGATTAACTGTTGTCCATGGGAAGCTTTCCTTAAGTGAGCATCCTTTACTTATGAGCCAAGGAATCTCAGTTGTACCCAGGGCATCAAAATTGAGCATAGTTCTCTGCAGCCATGGCTGTACTCTCCTCTCCCTAGCTCAAGAATTTCATGGGCAATATTTGTATCCCTTACAAAAATTAAAGGAATCGATGTATTATTCTATATGAGATCCAGCCAAGGTCATGCAGAGTTTAATGGCTGCAGGATATTCTTAATGCTTTGAGTCAAAGTTCTTTTGAAGTATAGTCACTTTTGTCATAAGGGGAATGTCAATTTGCATAGCGCAAGCTCCAACAAACAGCCATGTGATGATAACCAGAATCTAGTTCTCTTTGTAGTGGTTACTTCTAAAACAAAAATGATCAAGGAACTGGGAAGAACTTCTCTACTCTCTTCAAAGTAGTTCCTTGAGTTGATGGGATTTGACAACATAATTCAGCTTTCACTTCTGTGCATCAGAAAGTTGAGAATTTGAGGCAAAAGTTAGGAGTTTGAATTCAATTTAGACTGATATTTCAGTGGCATAGTAAGAAATATTTTGTTGTTGCAGTCCTTAAAATGAGCCAATACCTTGAAGTCAGGTTTGTCCCAGCAGAGAAGGTGAATGTTAATAAAACCATGACTGTACAATAACCTGAAATTTCCTGGCCAACATACCTCCCTCAAGTTGCAGAGGAAAAACAATAATTGGTTATTAGTACAGTACAATGTATGGGTTCATTATTCACAAAATGGCTGTCATATTTTCCTACAGAACAAGTCAATGTAGGTCAAAAACATCAATTATATAGGTGCTTGGTGTTGTTTAGTAAAAATGGTGGAGACACATGCGACAGCCTATCATTAAGCATAATATCTGCTAACAACCAAAATTGTTGATGGAAGTATATACAAGCCTTGTGAATTCACCATTTGTCAAAACCTGCTATTTTTTATGCTTTAAGTGGGGAAAGAATGAAGCACTTAAAATTATTCCATGGAAGCAATTTGTGCATTTGAACTGCTGACTTCTCTGGCAGTATATGATTTGTTTTCAGAGTTTGATTACTGATATGTGTGACTGGATTCTTCATTGTCTGATTCAGAGTACAAGGAAATAACACTTTTCCCTCCTTGCTTTCACCAGCCTTGATGCAGGTTACTCTGAGAAGTATATACTCAATTCTGAGGTATACAGATTCAAAAATCAAAATGCTGGCTTTTCTCTGGGAAATGTCTATCCCACTTCCAAAAAGTACATATTCATATATCCATATCTTACATGTAGAAGAAAGTGCTTTTTCTGAAGTTTGATTGCATTAACCCAAATAATGCAGAGATTTATATCAGTCACAATACAAAATTAAAGCCTTATAAAATTCTAATTGGTTGAATGGAATAAATGCTTTTAAACTTTATACCACTGATGACAGAATGTAAACTAAGTTGTTGGCGTCAGCTGGTTATGTGACAAGAATTCAGATATGAACTTGGTTTGGATAACTGTTCTGATATGGAGGAAGGGTTAATTGAAGGCATTTTATTATAGAATTGGGAACCTAGCAGTGTTGAGACAGACTTCATGATCCTATTCAGAATTGAAAAAATTGAAAAACAAAGTTGTAGCTACTATCAGCAACATTTTATAAATTAATCAGCATTATACACAACTTGCCAATAATTGATTTAATATAAATGTGTAACGTTTTGAAAAGGAAGCAGAATTGTACATGTATCATGGTTATTCAGTGGCCAGTAGTTTTTTAAAAAAAATAATCTAAGCTAGATAACAACTGCATGAAAATACCAGATTGCTGTAAAAACCCACCTGGTTAGCTCATAACCCTTTAAGGAAGTGTTACAGATTAGGTTACTATTGGTGAATGTCCCTTTAAGATAGAGCATGGGGTGTGTGTGGCGTGCTTACATCAACAGAAGATATGGATGTAATGACGTTTTTGGATAGACAGTTGGAGTCAGAGGGGAAGGGAGAGACACCTGCCTGCTGGTCTCTGTATAGATGGATGGAAAAACAATAACTGTCTGTCACTACAATCCACGTATGGATTTTTGGAATAATCCAGTGGAGTCCACTTTGTCATTAACCTGTAGTGGGAAACAGGTGTTTGTGTGGATGGCCACGATTCTAGTGCCTTTGGAGTGGCAGATGCTTCAGAACAAAGCAGTGGAGTAGTCACTGCCAAGTAGTGAATGAGGTGTCGTATGGGTTCCATCATGGAACATTTGGATTTCGTAATGTCTCTATTTTTTCTCTACATCTTGTCTTCAGTCAATAGTGACTTTTGAAGAATGCCTTTGCTCACATTTCACCTTACGGCTTGCTGAACTGAACTTTGAGAACTATTCCTGGACTTGGAGTTTGGGAATTTGCCACACACACACTTCAAGTTCAGTTTTTGGGGTTAATGTTTAAGATTAACATTTTTACTTTTATTTTTCTTATTATTAGTTAATAATAAAATAGTTTCTAACACTTAGACATGACTCGGTGTGTTTCTTTTGTTGCTGGTACATGACAGGAGATTTGCCATCCTTACCTGATGTATCCTATATGTGTCTCCAGACTCTCCAATAAAGTCGATGATTAACTGCTTTCTCAATTCAGGGAAAATTAGGAATGGACAAATGTTGTTGATGCTAGTGATGTCCATGTTCTGTGAATGAATAGATAAAAATTAGTCATTTACATCGTTGCATTATTCAGCCTTTATTAAAAAGTGGTTGGGGGTACTGGTGGCGACAGTGACATGAGCAAGTGGGGGGGTTGAAAATGTGTTGGCAGCATGGAGAAAGGGATAAAGTAAGGGAATTATTTTCTTCTTTCTGCCTCCATTTGGTAAAATTATTCAAGACAGAATGTAATTTTTATTTCTGGTATAGTTCCCATGTAGTTTCTTCACAAAACTGATGGCAACTGTAGTTTCAGTATTTTACAGGGGTAGGGTGCCACTTGCCTCAGCTTCTTGATACAACTGTAATTGAGTAGACAATACCTCCTCTTAGGCATGGCCAAGAAATACAGAGGAACACTAACCACCATGCATGGACTTCCTTAACTCACCAAATCCTTTGACTCCATCAGTTAGGAGGGACTTTGGACCGCCCTCCTCAAATTTGGCTATTCACAGAAATTCACCCCCTAACTTAATTTGCTCTGATGGCTTGCAACCCATGATATTAATCAACTGATCTACTGCAGAACGAATCTCAATGAAGACAGTGCTCAAACAAGGTTGCATCACTGCCCCTACACTTCTCAGTCATTTTGGCTACAATGTAGAGCCTCGCCTCCAGTAAACTTCTTGTGGGAGTGAAACTGATCTTCAGAACTAATTGGAAACCCCAAAACCTGTGGGACTACACTCCATATCCAAGGTCATCCGAATCCTCAGTGGCTGATCTGCAGTATGCTCAAAGGCCAAACTCCAAGGCATTGTTGATTTGTTCACTAAAGCAGATGTGAAATGATGGGCCATATACTCAACATCTAAACGACCAATGTCCTCTATGTGTTCTCACTGCACTATTTAGCCTTCTGACAAAGATTCACAGCAAGATCCCAGACAGTGCAGCATTTCCCGTATATCAGAGGCCACCTCACCTACCTGCTGTGCTAGTTATAAGATTGGTGATCTCCCACTAGAAGAATTTGCTTCTATCAATCCAATAAATTCCATTAGTCCTCAAACAATTTAATTAGAATTGATCCTCATTCTTTTATACTCATCGTTCCCTTATTGATTTTTTTTAAACTACAGCCATTGGAACATTTAAGATTGTATCAAAGCTAGTTTACATCTTTCATGTTAAGCAAAAGTACACTGGACTGTTGGTTGTTCACTGTCAGCAGATAACTCAGCTGAAGTTAGGGCTTTGCAATGTAAGGTAACAGTGTAGCAAGGTAGCTGTGCAACAGAAGTAGAATATGTTGGATATACTTCAGTTTAAGGAGTGAAGTTGTCACTTTTTTCTACATATTGATGGTTGTGGATACTGTGGAAGTTGAACTTTAAGACTCAGATTGATATTTTTGCTGCATGAGGATATTAAAAGCTATGAGACAAAGGCTGGTCTATAACATTGAGTAATAGACCAGCCATAGTTTACTTGAATGGTCAAACAGTTCAATGGGCTGAATGGTCTACTTCTGTCTGTAAAGTGGAAACAGAAGGAAACTACTTAGTACCTCAAGCCAGTTCTGCAATTCAAAGGAATCATGGCTGATCTGTGGCCTAACTCCATATGTTCATGGAAAGCAGAAGATTTACAGACGATAAACACAAAGAACAAAGAAGTTGAAGGAAATGCATGGTTATCTTTCATTCTCTCTCATACTGTCTCTCATACACAAGCACACACATAGAAACACACAAGGAAAACAGAAGGTGATTAGCTGACTGAAGTGACATGAAATTGTAGGAAACTCAACTCCTTGTAAGCACTTTTGTTAAGTGGTACCTGTAATATATTTATGAAAGAGGGAAGACAGCAATTTACATTTTTTTGTTAATCTAAATGGTACCTATTACAAATAAAATGGATTGTTATCCTAAACATATGGTAATGCAAACTGAATATTTTCAGTTTTAATTTGAGGAATAAACCTCACTTATTTCATTTCAACCAAGCTAGATACAACATGATTGTTACTGAAATTTGCTATCTATTGCTTAGATTTTATCCCTCTTTCTCGAAAGAAAAGCACAATTAAAAAAGCTTTGTAATTTATTATTTCTTTTCATTGCAAGTAGAAGTTGAGCCATCAACAGAATGTGTTTGTGAACTGATTTATTTTCTGCTTTACAGGAGTTGTCTGCCTTGCTCTCTTTGGTGTGTCCTCCGTCTCTTTCGACTGAGACAGGAGGCGTTGCTATGTCACACTCTGAAAGAAATTCAGGCGTACAGACATGTTCACTAATTTACAAAAGAGCTCCTCTCTTTTTATATTATTTAGCGTCTGGCTGCTGCAATAGTCCTTCAGTTCTCAGCGGGTTAACTGAAGAACAGGAGATGGATTGTAATTGGCCTATTTAGAGTATTTTGCATGTGAATACTGTGCTAGTGAAGCATTACTAAGTCTGTTGTGAATGACAGGGTGATTAGAATTTAGATTAGGAAACCCATTCACCACTCAGAAAGTACAGTAATTGGCTCAGTGTGGTGAAAGTTGATTACATGTAATGATAAAGTAATAATTTCAGTACTTAATATTGATCTAAATAAGCAGAAAGTTGGTGTAGTGTCACCTTAACCAGGGAATAACTGTGGTATCTCATTACCAGTGAGAAAGTAAAAAAAAAAGCTATGCTGCTTTGGAGAACTTTGCGAAGGAAGCATGTGCATTATAGGTATGTACTTCATCTCATAGAATAACTCCTTGGCCAAAAACCTAAAAGTGGTGCTGGAAAAATTGTTCTGAGAGCCTTAATATTATGCATAGTCAGAAGCTTCACTTGTTGCTGTTGCTTCAAGCAGTTGAGATTGTGTGGAAGTTTATTAATGAGTCTTATTGTGTTTTAGAGGTAACTAGGTTTGAGAAGGAGCTTATTATATCAATTAAAAATAATTTCATGGAAAATCTTCAGTGCCATCAGTAATTTATTTCATTACTTGCAATTAATACTCTGGGAATTTGTTATGTACTTCAGATCATTGGTTAAGTAAAATACAGCCTGTTTTGTCAAGCAGTCATATGCTCTCTGTATGGGTTTTTAAATTGTATTTGATAAATAACAATTTAAAAGGAAAAATACTGAATTGAATAGCTACTACTGATATTTCTCAATTTTTAAAACCAGATAAGAGTTTTTTTGACAGCTTCTTCAGTCAAGTTGTACAGAAGTCATTGAAGTGATGCACAAGCTAGTTTGCTTAAAATGTGCATAACTGATAATAGTCTGGAGCACTGCATTTTATACTATGCAGCTAATTTTTGCTGTAAACTTTCTAGAATATTTAAATATTTCCATGATCTTGCCTGGTGTGGTACTTCTGCAATGTTCTGTGAAGAAACAGTACTCAGTGATTAGCAGTTATTACCAATTTTATGACTGGAGCTTAAAGCAATTCATTGGGATAGAATGTGTACTTCATTTTAGGTATTTTTGAATGAGTGATCAAAGTAAAGATATTTATCATCTAAAAGCTGTAAAGTCTTGTATATCTGAATGCAGATTAAGTCCCATGCCAGTTGGGATCATTATTGCTTTCTGACTCAAGTTTGTAACTCAAGGCCCAAAGGCCCTATATAGCTGAAACATATGCAGAAACATGGGAATATTACATTGTTAGAGCATTGAGAAATCTGTTTTCCTGGTGGTTTTGCAAGTAATCAGTCTCATGTCAAATTCAAGTCCTGTTGAGTTTTTAGGGCAACAACAAAAAAAATACAATTGGATTCAGCCTGCATTGCATTACATTCCAAGACTTATGCTCAAATATCTGTTCAATTGAACCTCAAATTAGGACTGGGCCAGGTTCAGATAGGATGCTACATGGCTGAAATAATTGTTATGAGGTTTTAATGACATGATTATCCATTTTAGTGAGGTACCAGATTTAGTACTCAAACACAAGGCAGATATGAACTATAAATGACTAAACTATCCAAAGAAATCAAATATAACTGCTTCAGGGGATCATCATCATCATTCATTGGATGGAATGTTGGCCTTCATTCCCAGAGGGATTGAATCTAAGAACAAGGGTGTTATGCTGCAACTGTACAGGGTATTGGTGAGGCTGCACCTGGTGTACTGTGTGCAGTTCTGGTCTCCTGACTTGAGAAAAGATGTATTGGCTTTGGAGGTGGTGCAGAGGAGGTTCACCAGGTTGATTCTGGAGATGAGGCGTTTAGCCTGGGGAGAGATAGTCACCTGGGACTATACTCGCTAGAATTTAGAAGAATGAGAGGGGATCTTATAGAAATGCAAAATTATGAAAATTAGAAGATAGAGGCAGGAAAGTTGTTTCCACTGGTAGGCAAGACTAGAACCAAGCCTCAAGATTTGGGGGAGTAGATTTAGGATGGAGATGAGGAACTGCTCTTCCCAGAGTAGTGCATCTGTGGAATTCTCTGCCCAGGGAAGGAGAGGCTACCTCATTAAATGCATTTAAGACACTTAGATTTTTGCATAGTCAGGGAATTAAGGGTTATAGGGAAAAGGCAGGTAAGTGGAACTGAGTCCACAGCCAGATCAGCCAAGATCTCATTGAATGGCTGAGCAGGCCTGATGAACCAGATGGCCTACTCCTGCTCCTATTTCTTAGGTTTTTATGTTCTTATTGTAAACGTAAGAGATGAAGACAAATGTTAAAAGAAAATTCTAGAGGTTAGTTGTGACTATTGTTTACAAATTCACAGAATTTAGATTAGTAGACACTATCTCTGAAGAACATCTGCTCAAGTCGTTGGGAGTATCACTCAGCTTGTCAAGAAATTACGTGTTTGAATTTTCAAACTCTCTCCGCTCCATCCCCATCTTCCTCTGCCTTCAGAACAAACCCTAAAAGACCACAGAAGCAGCTGCTGGAGGAATTCAATGGGAAATGGGCAGTCAATATTTCAGGCTGAGACCTTTCATCTTTCCCTCCACAGATGCTGCCTGACCTACTGAGTTCCTCCAGCAGTTTTTTTTTCTGCTCTAGATTCCAGCATCTGCAGTGTGTCTCCCTAAAGACCACAGTTTTATTGGTTCCTAATTTGCTGTTTTTGGGGAACATAGCTGTCAATTAACATTATCAGCAATGGTCAAATCTGTCAAAATAAACCACCATTGGCTATTCCATAAACTTGCCAGAATTGTTGATGCAAGATGCTTTAGCTGTGGAAGTGAGTTATTGGAACATAGTTTTTTTAAAAAAAATTGTTCACAGGAGTGGGACAGCATGTGTAGTATTTATGCAGCTCTGGTCATCTAGGAAGGATGTGAATAAGTTAGGGAGGCTAGTGAAAAGATTCACAAGGATGTCATCTGGATAGGAGGGCTTGAGTTATCAGGATAGATTGGATAGACTAGCAAGGGAGGCTGAGAGGTGGTGTGATAGAGGTACAAAAAATTGAGGGGCATAGATAGGGGAGATAGCTAGAGTGTTTCATAAGAAATAGGAGTAGGCCATTTGGCCTATCAAGCCTGCTCTGCCATTCAATAGGATCATGGCTGATCTGGCCGTGGACTCAAATCCACCTACCTGCCTTTTCCCCCAATCACCTCAATTTTTTTTAAAAATTTTATTTACAGCATGGTAACAGGCCCTTCCGGCCCAACAAGTCCGTGCTGCCCATTTTAAACCCAAATTAACCTACCCATGTGTCTTTTGGAATGTGGGAGGAAACCCACACAGACACGGGAGAACGTACAAACTCCTTACAGACAGCAACAGGAATCGAACCCTGATCACTGGCGCTGTAATAGCGTTGTGTTAACTGCTACGCTACTGTGCCACCCCTCATAACCCTCAATTCCCTGACTATGCAAAAATCGGTTTTAAATATATTTAATGAGGTAGCCTCTACAGCTTCCATGGGCAGAGAATGCCACAGATTCATTACTCTCGGGTAGGGGGGGGGCAGGCAGGCAGTTTATCCTCATGTCCTAAATCTATTCCCCCAAATCTTGAGGCCATGTCCCCTAGTTCTAGTCTCACCTACTAGTGGAAACAACCTTCCTCCCTCTATCTTATCTATCCCTTTCATAATGCTATGTTTCTATAAGATCCCCTCATTCTTCTGAATTCCAGAGTATGGCCCCAGGCAACTCACTCTCTCCTCATTAGGGAGGCCCCCTGCCCCCCATCTCCAGAATCAACCTGACAAACCTCCTCTGCATCACCTCCAAAGCCAGTTTATCCTAAAGTAAGGAGACCAGAACTGCAGTTCTCCAGGTGCAGCCTCACCAGTACCCTATACAGTTGCAGCACAACCTTCCTGCTCTTAAATTCAATCCCTCCAGCAATGTAAGCCAACATTCCATTTGCCTTCTTGATTCGCTGCACCTGCAAGCCAACCTTTTGCAATTCATGCACCAGCACTCAGGTCCCTCTGCACAACAGTATGCTGCAGTCTTTCACCATTTAAATAATCTGATCTATTCTTCCTTCCAAGGTGGATGACCTCACATTTACCAACATTGTACTCCATCTGCCAGGCCCTTGCCCACTCACTTCACCTATCTATATCTCTGCAGACTCTCCACATCCTCTGCACAATTTGCTTTTCCACTCAATTTAGTGTCATCAGCAAACTTAGATATGCTACACTCAGTCCCCTCTTCCAAATCGTTAATGTATAATTATATAGTGAACAGATGCAGGCCCAGCACTGACTCCTGCAGCAGCAGCCCACTTACTACTGATTGCCAACCAGAGAAACACCCATTTATCCAAACTCACTGCCTTTCATTGGTTAACCAATCCTCTATTCATGCTAATACCTTACCCCTAACTCCATGCATCCTTATCTTATAGGAGAGTCTCATGCAGCATCTTATCAAATGCTTTCTGGAAATCCAAGTCTACAACATCCACTTGTTCCCTCTATCCAGTGTACTCATTTATATCCTCAAAGAACTCCAGTACATTTGTCCAACAGGACCTGCCCTTCCTCAATCCATGCTGTGTCTGCCTGATGGAACCACTTCTATCCAGATGTCTCTTTCTTAATGATAGCATCAAGCATTTTCCCCCAACTACAGGCACTAAGCTAACTGGCCTATAGTTACCCGTCTTTTCCCTACATCACTTTTTAAGATGATGCTGTGATGTTCACTGTCTTACAATCTGCTGGGACCTGCCCAGAGTCCAGGGAATTTTGGTAAATTAATCACAAATGCCTCTAATATAACTTACACCATTTCTTTCAGTACCCTGGGATGCATCCCATCAGGACCAGGGGAACTTACCTACCTTTAGGCCCACTGGTTTGCTCATCACCACCTCTTTAGTGACAGCAATTGTATCGAGCTCCTCACCTCCCACATTTATAACTTATTTGGCATGTTAGACATGTCCTCCACCATGAGGACTGACAAAATTCAAGGCCTCAGCCATTTCCACATTATCCAATATTAATTCCCCCTTTACATCTTCCAAGGGACCTACATTCACTTTAGCCACCCTTTTCCACTTTTATACAACTATAAAGACTTTTACTATGTTTTTATTTTGTGCTTGTTTACTTTCATAATCTATCTTCCCTTTCCTTATTGCTTGCTTAAGGATTCTTTGCTTTTTAAAGTTTTCCCAATTTTCCAGTTTCCCACTACTCTTGGCGACTTTGTATGCATGAGCTTTAGCTTGATGTCTTCCTTTATTTCCTTAATTATTCAAGGCTGGCTCTCACGAGCCTTACTGTCCTTGCTTTTAACTGGAAGTATACCTTTGTTGAGCACTGAAAAATCAAATTCCTCTGCTGTTCCTCGACTGTCTCTCTATATAGCCTGTGTACCCAGTCTACACCAGCCAACTCCTCCCTCATCCTGTTAGTCTCCCTTGTTTAGGCATAATACACTGGTTATAGATAGAACTATTACACCATTTGTATGAGAAATTCAAATCATACTATGGTCACTCTTTCCAAGACAATCCCCAACTACAAGATTGTTAACTTTACCCGTCTCATTGCATAGGACCAGATCTAAGATAGCATTTTCCCTTGTAGGTTCAGTAACATACTGTTCAAGAAAGCTATTACAGATGCATTCTATGAAGTCCTTCTCAAGACTGCCTTGACTCAGCTTGATTTGCCCAATGTGCAATTTAAAGTCTCCCATGACAACTGCCATTCCGTTCCTACATACA
The DNA here is from genome assembly GCF_009764475.1 of Pristis pectinata. Taxonomy (NCBI): domain Eukaryota; kingdom Metazoa; phylum Chordata; class Chondrichthyes; order Rhinopristiformes; family Pristidae; genus Pristis; species Pristis pectinata. Next base: position 29,252,125 of record NC_067406.1, on the reverse strand, counting down.
TCAAATATTTCTTGTCAAGAGGCTGCCAAATAACATTACAGTGGCCAGTGGCACAGGCAATAAACCAACTCCCACCAGTGATTTCCAACCCCCCCCCCCCCCCCTTTTTTTTTACTGGTCTTAATCTCTACCCAGATGGACTCAACATTCTGCTCCTTGATTCTTATATCATCTATCACTGATCTCATTCTTAATTAAGAGCACTACCCCACCTCCCTTATGTTCCTGCCTATCCTTCCCTATTACCTGATACCCTTGGATATTTAATTCCCACTCATCTCCACCCTGCAACCATGTTTCTGTAATAGCCATTGAATCATACCCCTTTGTACTGATTTGTGCCACAAGTTCACTGACCTTGTTTCAAATACTACAGGCATTCAAGATCATGTGCCCTTACACTCATTGTCCATTTAGAATTTAGTAACCTTTGTGTCCTTCGCATTTGACTTCTGTACTCCACTCTTACTTTTCTCTTTTCAAACTTTTGCTCTGGTCTCTTGCTTCCCTCTGCCTTTCTGCATGGATTACCATCCCCCCTGCCATATTAGTTTAAACCCTCAACAGCACTATGAAACAACCCCCCTTGGATATTGATCCCAGTCCTTCCCAGGTGTAGACCATCTAGTTTCTACTGGTCTCACCTCCCCCAGAACCAGTTCCAATGCCCTAGGAATCTGAAAACCCTCCCTCTTGCTCTGCTGCTGAAGCCACATATTCATCCTAACTATGCTGCTATTTCTACTCTGACTAGCACATGGCACAGGCAGTAACCCTATTATTACCTTTGAGGTGCTACTCTTTAAATCTCTCTCCTAAAATTCAGCTTGTAGTACCTCCTGCTTTTTTCCTATATCAGGTACCCCATGTGAGGGGTATGGAGAAGGTGAGGAGACATGGGATCCAAGGGGACATTGCAGTGTGGATCCAGAACTGGCTGGCCCACAGAAGGCAAAGAGTGGTTGTTGAAGGGTCATATTCTGAGTAGAGGTCAGTGACCAGTGGTGTACCTCAGGGATCTGTACTGGGACCCTTACTCTGATTTTTATAAACAACCTGGATGAGGAAGTGGAGGGGTGGGTTAGTAAGTTTGCAGATGACACACAGGTTGGGGGTGTTGTGGATAGTTTGGAGGGCTGTCAGAAGTTACAGAGGGACATAGATAAGATGCAGAGTTGGGCTGAGAAGTGGCAGATGCAGTTCAACCCAGCTAAGTGTGAAGTGGTTCATTTTGGTAGGTCAAATATGTTGACCGAGTATAGTCTTAATGGTCGGACTCTTGGCAATGTGGAGGATCAGAGGGATCTTGGAGTCCGAGTCCATAGGACGCTCAAAGCAGCTGCGCAGGTTGACTCTGGTTAAGGCAGCATATGGTGTATTGTCCTTCATCAGTCATGGAATTGAATTTAGGAGCCATGAGGTATTGTTGCAGCTATATAGGTCCCTGGTCAGACCCCACTTGGAGTACTGTGCTCAGTTCTGGTCACCTCACTACAGGAAAGATGTGGAAGCCATAGAGGGTGCAGAAGAGATTTACAAGGATGTTGCCTGAAATGCAGAGCATGCCTTATGAAAGCAGGCTGAGGGAACTCGGCCTTTTCTCCTTGGAGTGACAGAGGATGGGGGGGACCTGATAGAGGTATACAAGATGAGAGGTATTGATATGATAGATAGTCAGAGGCTTTTCCCCAGGGCTGAATTGGTGGCCACAAGAGGACATAGGTTTAAGGTGCTGGGGAACAGGTACAGAGGAGATGTCAGGGTAAGTTTTTTTACTCAGTGGTGAGTGCGTGGAATGGGCTGCCAGAAACGGTGGTGGAGGTGGATACGATAGGGTCTTTCAAGAGATTGCTAGATAGGTACATGGAGCTGAGTAAAATAGAGGGCTGTAGGTAAGCCTAGTAATTTCTAGGGTAGGGACATGTTCGACAGCTTTGTGGGCTGAAGGGCCTGAATTATGCTGTAGTTTTTCTATGTTCTGTCATTGGTATCTACATGCACCACAGCAACTGGCTGTTCACCCTCCCCTTCCAGAATGCCCTGCAGCCACTCAGACATCCCTGACCCTTGCACCTAGGAGGCAAGGCACCAACCAGGAGTCCTATTTGCAGCCACTGAAGCTCCTGTCTATTCCCCTTATCATGGAATCCCATAGCTCTACCACTCTTTTCCTGCCCTCTTGTACAGCAGAGCCACTCATGGTGCCATGATCCTGGCTACTGCTCCCTTCCCCTGATGAGCCATCTCCCCCACCAGTATATCTGTTTTGGGGGAGATGACCACAGGTGATTTCTGTGTTACCTTCCAGCTACTGCTCTGCCTGTTGGTCACCCATTCCCTAGACCTTCAAACTGTACTAACTCAACATAATTGTACTGTGTGATGAATTGACTTGTATAATCAGTTTGCAAAAAAAGCTTTTCACTGTACCTCAGTACAAGTGACAATAATAAACCAATACCAAACTGCAGTATGACCAACTCACTAAACATGCTAGCCACAACATTCTTGGCATCGTAGATGCTCCAATGCAAATCCATATGCAGCTCTAGTGCCATCATGCAGTCTGTTAGGAGCTGCAGCTGGACACACTTCCTGCCCACAGTTATCAGGGACACTAGCAGCCTTCCTGAGTTCCCACATTACATAGGAGGAGCATGACACAGGTCTGAGCTCACCTATCATGACTAAAAAGTTTTGAAGGAAAGTAAAGATACAAAAAATTAATAAGAACCTACTCTCACCTTATCCTAGTGTTGCTCACCTTCCTCACTGAAGCCTGGTATTCACTCTCAAAATAGCTGCTCCAAAATGGCTACTTTGCTTGACCGTAACTTTTTATTAGCTGCTAATCATCAGCTAATGAGCCAATCACCTTTTAACTAACAATTAGCTGACTTACCTCTTAAATTCCAGCAAGTGAAACTTCTTTTCAAATTTTCTGCTCTTCCTCCAAGTCACCAACTCCTAAGCCTCAGCCCTGCCCCACTCACACAATAGCCACTCTGCTTGACCCTTACTTCTTTTTATTGGCTGCTGTTAACTAGCCAATGAGCCAATCAACTATTAACAATGTGCAAATGTGCCTCTTTAGACTCCTGCATGAGCACTAGCAATTTTTCAAATCTTCTGCTTCAAATCCTGACTCCTGCAAGGTGAAACTCCCAAGCACCAATGTATGGTGCAGTACCCTTCTTATGGTAAGGATGTCTAAAACTATCAGGCGTAAGTTTAGGGTGAGTGGCAGGAGGTTTAAAGGAGATCTGAGGGATGAATTTTTCACACAGTAGTTTTTATGTGGAATGAGTTGCCAGAGGTGGTGGTGAAGGCAGGAACAGTAACAACATTTCGGAGGCATCTTGAAAGATACTTGAATGAATGAAGCATAGGGAAATATGGAATTAATGCAGGCAAATGGGATTATGGTATAGATGGGCATGATGGTTGGCATCAATTTGGTGGGCTGAAGGGCCTTTGTTATGCTTCCTATGATTAAGGAGCTTCAGTCTGCTAGCACACACTGAAGAAGTGCTTTGGAAAGCAAATTGATAAAATGACTAGCTAGAACAACACACGGTTAGTTCTTAGGTCCTTTCCCTTCAATAGAATCCCTTATGAACAATTGAAAGAAATCATAAATCAAACAGGGGTTATTTCTTCTGGTTGTTGCTGCAGTTCTATGTATTTTAAGTGCTTTTGTTAAAAGCTCCAATTGTCCACAGGAGTAGTCTTGAAAGTGCTGAAGAACATTTTGAGTAACTTGTGCACAAAGGAGTTGGTTCCAGATGTGAATGACTGAATGGACCTCTGGAATTGAACTTGATTGGGAGAACAAGCGTAGGTAAAAGTAAGACAAATTCTCTCAACAAGGGAAGAGGAGGTGGATGCGGGGGCTCTCAGTTGAAGACCATATCAGCCCTGATTAATGGTGCAGAATTTTTTACCACTTGCTCTTAAGCAGCTTGGTGGACTGCTGTGACTGACATCCTGCAACTCCTTTTGAACCCAAAGCAGCAATGTGATATGTTGCATTTCTAGTTCAGCAATCAAATATTGACTAGCAGTTGGTTGTGCTGTAGTAGAAATTGGTGTTGGCTAATAAACACTCCATGTTTGTACATGGACCCTTGTACAGCAGGCCCTTTGGCCCACGATGTCTGTGCTGACCATGATGCCCTTATAAACTAATCCCATCTGCCTGCATGTGGTCTGTATTCCTCCATCCCCTGCCTGTTCATGGGTCTGCCTAAGTGTCTCTTAAATGTTGCTATCATGTCTGCTTCCACCATCTCTCCTGGCAGTGTGTTCCAGGCACTTACACTTTTTTTCTAAAAAAACTTGCCTCCTAAATCTCCTTTAAATTTGCCCCCTCTCATCTTAAAGCTATGCCCTCTAGCATTTGACATTTCCATCCTGGTGAAAAAAGACTAACTATCTATCCAATCTATGCCTCTCATTTTTACATACTTCTATCAGATCGCCCCTAAACCTTCAATGTTCCAGAGAAAACAATCCAAGTTTGTCCAACATCTTCTTATAACTAGTACTCTCTAATCCAGAACCTCTTTTGCACTCTTTCCAAAGCCTCCACATCTCTCCTGCAATGCACCGACCAGAACTGTACACCATACTTTAAATGCAGCCCATGACGTGCCAACTCTTAAACTCACTTTCCTGACCGATAAAGGCAGGTATTCCATGCACTTTCTTTACCACCCTATCTACTTTGATGCCACTTTGAGGGAGCTATGGATATACTTTCCTCTTACCTTTGACCAATACCTCACACTTGTCCAGATTAAGGTCCATCTGCCATTTCTCTGCCCATATTTCTAACCGATCTATATCCTGCTGCATCCTTTGACAGCCTTCCTTACTATCCACAGCTCCACCAATTTTCATGTCATCTGCAAACTTGTAACTTGTTTGGGTATACAATTATGTTGACGTTGGAGGTCAGTGTGTGTGCTGGATGAAATGGAATCCATGTTCTGCACCAAGTCGGTGCTGACTCCTCCAAGGTTCTGGGCATTCCAAAGGATTTCTCAATGCATCAAGCATCTTATTGAATATACTCAGCAACCTTTTACTGAAGTCGGGCCCATTGAGGTCTTTGTCTGAACCCTCTGCTGAAGAATTGGGTAAGGACCTTACCATCTGGCAAGATAGCACTCGGTTTCTCCTTTCACCCTGCTACGGCTGCATTGTTGCACTTGTGTGCCTGGCATCTCCGTGTGTGCTCTCCTGCTTCTACGCTAATCTCTAAATTATGATCACTGGTAGTTTCTGAGGTGATAGATGTAAATGTTAAATGGACTGATGACATATCTTCCTGGTTGCAGCCTTTTTGTTGCATGGCCTGTCTGTGGATAACACTTGGGTACCTGAAATGGAAAATAGAAAAGGCAAAGATTATGTGATGAGGTGAAAGAGGGACATAAGGGATGTATGCTGACATTTGTAGCTTGCAAGTCAGGAGAATTTCGGGATTAAAGAGAACTGGAACGTAAAAAGGAGAATTAGAGAAATGGATACAATTATCCTGGACGTTATTATCTCTACTGCTGACCACAACCTCAACAATGGCACTTCAACAACTCTCATATAATGGAAATGTACCTCTGTTATTCTGGTTGGCTCATACTGCATCCGGAGTTATCTGTTACCATGTAATTCAGGGGAGAGGTTAAGTATGTCAGTGACTGCTGTGCAGTCTTTTTTGGCAAACGTATGGTTAACTAATTGGAGTAGACACAAACAGTGGAATATGAATGGAAGGCTTGCAATGGGGCTGTTTGTGAGGGTGAGATGGAGCATGTAATGTAGGTATTAGTTATGATTGATGGAGATTGTTGTTAGGTGAGTGATGAGAGGATAGTTAATTGACCTGTGGTCAAGACTACTGGTAGTAGAATATGCCATTTGAAGATGAATTCATTGACCTTGACCACTTATGTGAGGTCATTAAACTTCTTCCGGGACGGCATCCAGGCCCTCAGGGCTATACTTCTGTGAACTTTCACAGCCATCTGTTCCCACTGCTTTCTTGTGTGTCTGCAGAGCCTCCTGCCTTCCTGAGGATTCAAGACAGGTCTCTTCCTTTCTGCCTCCTCCACCAATGTCTCCAGTGAAGCACCCAAGATGCTGGGGTCCTGCTTCTTCCTATAGTATCATTTGCCTCTCTTCTCCAGATCGGATTTAGTTGCTGAACAACTATTAACATTTGCTTCTGTCACGTTGCTCCTTTCCTCTAAAAGGACCAGGCCAGCTTTATGCTGTGCAGACTTGCTTTAAGTTGTGCAAGTCACTAATGATGTTGGATCTCCAGCTGATACAGACAGCCAACGAACAATGCTGGAAGCATTGACTGCACATAGCAATTGTTATAATTAGTAGGCAGTATGAAGTTGGCATGCCGCCTGTATTCCACTCAATGGGCACAGGTTAATTGTGTATCACAGTCCCTGCGATCATTTTCAGGGGCTAACCAATTTATAGCCTTAAGTGTCTACATCTGTGTGCGTCACTCCACTTCATTTGCTACAAAGCACTGAGTCTAGCTGGGCACTTTCTCATAGGTATGGATTTCCATCCTCTAGACATAAGAAGAATGAGAGGTGATCTCACTGAAATACATTGGGCTAGTCTTTGCTGACCTAGTCCCTGTGTCTGAAATTGCCAACAGCAGTCTTTCTGTACCACTGCTTAACCTGGTCCAGATGTAGAGGGCCAATCTTGTTGTCGTGAAACATCCTGTACCCCAGATGTGTTGTCTGAGCCTCAGTCAGGCCTCTGACAATGCAGTGAGAAGGTCCTGACTGCAAAGCCATACTCCAACCTTTATCAGCTGTGAAAGCTGTAAGTGCTTTTTAATTGTTTTCAAGTGTCTCTGAAAACCTGAACTAAATAATCAATAAATGTGTATTTTCAAATATAAACACAAGTGCATAAGGCTGGAGGGGTCTCAGACCTGAAACATTAACCTGAAACACAGAGGCTGCCTGACTTATTGAGTGTTTCCAGCATTATCTGTTTTATTTCAGATTTCCAGCATCTGAATTTGATTTTCAGTGCATAAAGCTAAATGGAAATGCTTCTCAAAAAAAAGTCTTCCCTTTTGCCTCTAAATAAAAAGCCCTGCAATCTCCAATAAGACTAATAGGATTTTAGGTCCTGTGCCAAGTGCGTTTTGGCATGGTCTGGAAAAGGTAATTGCCCACCTTTTGAGCTGTGTTGCTGGTCTCCATGAGTGCGCTGACAGATTCAGTGTTCCAAATCTATCAGTAAATTCAGGATATCAGCATTTAACTGCACGGAAGTCCAGGAATAATTGCAGCTTAAGCAACTAAACATCAGCATTTTGGGGCTCCTGACTGCATTGAGCAAGAGCTAGCACAGGATGTTCTTGAAGTTGTTTTCATGGGAGATGCTGAGAGAGCATATCCCCTGGCTGAAGAGCCCAGAGCTAGAGGTCATCACTTCAGGATAAAGAGCTGAATATGGGAGTGAGATGGATTATATTTTCTTGACTCTTTAAATCATGAAAACTTGTAATTTGCTATAATTGGTCTGCTATTTGTTACGGATTAGGTTACTATTGGAGAATGTCCCTTTAAGACATAGCACAGTAGTGTGTGTGGCGTGATTACGACAACAACAGGAGCTGAGGACGTGATGACGTTTTTGGAGCAGTCAGTCAGAGAGAGGGAGAGAGACACCTGTCTGCTGGTCTCTGTATCGATGGATGAAAAACAATAACTGAGTCTGTCACTACGATCCACGTATGGATTTTTGGAATGATCCAGTGGAATCTACTTTGTTGTTAACCTGTAGAAGGAAGCAGGTATTTGTGTGGATGGCCACGTCTTGAATGCCTTTCGGGGTGGCAGATACTTCGGAACAAAGGAATGGAGATCATCAATGATTGAGGTGTCGTATGAGTTCCATGGTGGAACATTTGGATTTCGTAATTACTCTGTTTTCTTTCTACGCTTCCTCTTTAGTCAACGGTGGTTGTCGAAGAAGCCTTTGCTCACGTTTCACCTTACGGCTTGCTGAACTGAACTTTGAGGACTATTCCTGGACTTGGAGTTTGGGAATTTGCTACACACACACACTTCAAGTTTAGTTTTTGGGGTTAATGTTTAAGATCTAAAATTTTTACTTCTAACATTTTTACTTTTATTTTTCTTATTATCATAAGTAGTTATTAATAAAATAGTTTTTAACACTTATACATGGCTCGGTGTGTTTCTTTTGTTGCTGGTACATGACATTGCTTAGCTATTATGTTCAAAACCAGGATGAATATTTTTTTGTTACTAAGGGCTTCATGGCATATGAGTGGCAAAAATTGTACATGCTGGAAATCCTAAACAAAAACAAAATGCTATAAGTATTTAGCAGATTAGGCAGCACAAGTAGGGAAAGAAACAGAGTTGATATTTTTGGTTAATCAGAAATGCAGATGTTTGAAATCAAGGTGAAGTTACAAAGGGGAAGAGAGGTGGAGAGAAGAGGGAATGTCTGTGATACTTTATCAAAGGCAAGAAGGGAAATTGAAACATTTGTGTTTATTGAAAGATTATGGGAATTGGATGAAGTGGTGCCATGGTCTCACTGAATGTTAGAGCAAACTTGTGGAGCCATGTGGCTTGCTCCCACTCCAGTTTCTCTTGCTAATGTTAATATTAATGACTAGTTCTAATCTATAGTTGATCTCACATGGGAAAACAGCTGGCTATAGTTGAGACTCTGCCTCAGTACCTCTAATTAAAAAGGTCAGAATATTGGCCAAGATATTCCTACTGCTGATTATTACCCAGCGACTCCTGCTGGAGAATTTGCCAGTGTGGATAATGGCAAGGAAATCTTCCATGGTAAAATATAATGAAGTGTCTCATTAGGTGAAACATTGCAACACAGTTAATCTGGTATCTTGAGAAGCAGAGTGGATTAATAATAGGAAGAATAGAGTGATCAGCCTTAAGTAGCTAAAACAAAAAATGCCTCTACAGGGACAATGCAGCATGGGAGCTCCAGGCACTACTTTAACACAAAATCACTGGGTTAAATATTGTATATGTGCCTCCTTTATCATTTAATTTCTGGAATGAAAAGGCTATTTATTCAGGACTGTATTTCAGAAATCCTAAATTTTTACAAATGTTTACAAAATTTCCTTTGTCTCTTTGGGGTGGGGGGGGGTGGAGCTTGAGTTTGTCGTTTGGATTGTTATCTCATTTCTTTAGCCATTTTTCAGTATCCCTTTATTGTATCCTTTCAAACTCTAGTAAGCCTTCAAGTAATGATTTGCAATTTTTAGTTGTCTTGTTGATGCATCTCTTAGTCTATCTGTTAAGTATTTCTTCATCTTTAATTCTGCCTCTTGGATTATAGCATTGAACAGATAATCCAAGGTATATAAATACATTAAAATTGGCTGTAGTCAGTACACTGAGGAATTATCATCTTTCTTTTCACATAGCAAGACTGGTTACAAAAGTAAGTGATGTATGAAATTCAACTTAAGTTTAGCATCTTATAGAGGGGAGAAAATTTATCACTTCAGCATTTCTTAATCAGAATTTGTCATGTATCGTCCCAATACTCTGATCAGAAACTAAAGTTCTGGAGAATACTGCACACTCAAAATGAAGCATGTATGAATTTCAAGTATAGATGATCGAGGTTCCTAGATATAATCAGAAAACTAGGAGAGGTTTAACTACACAGCAGCAGTATATCAAGGTATTTTGAGTTTAAAAAAAAATAAACTTGGTGCATAACACTTCTAAAGCTATAGTTCCTAAACTAATGATTTCCTTGCTGGTATGGATATGCCAACGCATCATGGAGCACTGTTCTACAGTTTGCCTAAAGGAAAATTTGTGCAGTCAGCTGGCTAGTTATCAGAAGACTCATCTTTCATTGACAGGATATCTTCATTGCACAGTATGCACGAGAACAAGTCTAACTACTTCATTTGAGACCAGGCATTGATGATTTTTCAATTATTCAGGAACATCATCAAAATACATACATCATCCTCTTTATACATACATAGTTTTACTGAGTTGGTTATTTTGTGTTTTATGGTGGGATGCTTTCTATATAGTGAATGTTGCATAACAGCAAATAACAGATGGCTGAAAGCGTATTGCACCCTTGAACAGATGCTCATCCTTTCTTAAAATATAAATCTGTATAATATATGCAGGCTTCTGCTTTTGTCTGTCACGAATCTAACCTATTCCAGTTTTGCAGGAAGAATGTATGTTTCAGTAGCTGCCATTGCATTTCCATTATCACCAGAGTGGGTGGAATAAGTAAAGTCTGATTTAATTCTTAGGGTTAAGCAAAGTAAATTGCCTGAGAATATTTTTGCACAGTGAGTTCCTGATATCAGTTATGGTAGGAAGGGTTGTTGAACAAGAGAGAAGTTGTTAACTCATTTAGTTGTTTTTCTCTTCACTTTTTAATGTTGACCAAACAATATCCTTAAAGGTCATTCAGAAATAACCTAATTGTGCAAATTTCACCAGTTATAGATCAGACTGGCCAATAGGAACTGTGTAGAAATTGAATTGCATGTTTGTTTAAGGTAGATACGCAAAATGCTAAACCATCCCATCCTCCTATCCAATGGTGAAGGCATGAATCAAGAAATAATGCAGGGGAATTGAGTGGAAATCTTTTATTTTTAATTTTCTCCCTTCTTCACTAGAAACTACCTTATGTTTAGATGTTCCATATTCGTGCCAGCTCCCAGTTATCTTGCCAAGTGATTAATTCATTGTGTACGAGACAAGATACTGAATGTTGGTAGGAGAGCCTATGCTAACATAGTTAATGTTCTGAGAGACTAGACAGATAATCCAGAGAATGTGAATCCAAATCCCAACAAGGCAGTCATAAAAAACCCACCTGGTTTATTAACATTCTTTAGGGAAGGAATCCTACCATGCTTATCCAACCTGGCCTATGTGTGACTCTGGTTCTACATGTGGTTGGCTTTTAACTGCCCCCAGCTGTGCTGTCACCTTCACAGACTAATTAGTACCAGCCTTACCAACAATTTCCACATCCTTAGAACACTTTGTTTTAAGTGTGACCTTGAAGGGCCTCCACATTCTTATAGGTTTTCAGTTTACAAATAGAGTTCTATGATAGTAATTCTGTTTTATTATCCTTCTCAGCAGGAGTTAGCAGGATAAATCCATATTAAAGAATGCTAGATAAGCTCAAAGCAATCTGATTTCAAAATGAAACTTGGAAATAGATTTAAATAAAAACAGGAAGCAGTAAATTCTTGACGAAATTATGATGAGAATCTGAGGAGGATACAAGACTATTGTGGTAGTTTGTGCAGAGACCCTTACTATTACTGATAGCATCACACCAGAAATTGCTAGTGTGTAGAATAAGTTGTTGATGGTAACACTGATTCTGACTAATTGTCTGGTCAATAATCATTTTGAAATGTTATGTAATTTTGGTCACCAAGATACAAGAACAAAGTTTAAGTTGAGTAGGCAGTGCAAAGAAAAACAAGAACATTCCCTGGCTTTGGGCAACATATATAAGAAAACAAAAGAAATTGTGACTTGAAAGAAGATGCAAAGGAGAGAAGTATTATAAGTGCACAAGAGGTGTAGAGAATGCATATATGGAGCATCACAAAGCGAGTAGATAGATTGCTATACAGGGGAATCAAGCCATGGAGTAGCCAGGAAAGGCTTTTCTTTCTACACTAATAGCTTGAGCCTCTGATTTCCCCAAGGATCTAACTTTAGTTTTTCCTAGTTCTCATCTCATAGGCAGTCTCTTGAGATTGATGATAACTTACTTCTGCTCCAGTTCTATGGGCTCTTTGGCTTCATCAGCCACCTAGGTGGGACCCATGGATCCTATTACAAGTGGGATAGAAGTTGCTTGACAGGATGGATGTGTAATGTTGGAGGCAATCCATTCCTTCTGCTATTTTCAGTGGGCTTCTCAGTGCTTCCAGCCACGAGACTTTAGGTTCTCAGTTTCATTCTGAATTCTCCTTTTCCATTCTGAGTGGTCATGGCAAGAAATTGCCATGAGATGGTGGATTTTACACTATTTTACGGAGACTTTGAGAATCACTTGAATCGCTTCCTCTGACCTCCCGATAATTTCATGCTTTTACAGAACACTGGTGTTATGAGAGTCTGGTGTCAGAATGCAAACAATGTGGTCTCCCCCTTGGAGCTGGCTGAATGGAATTAGTGTCTTGATGATGGGGATCATGATCAGGGAGAGAACACTGACGTTGGTTCCACTTATCTTGCCACTAGATTTTGTGAAGTCCGCATTGGAGAGGTACTACCATTGCTTCGAATGTTGCTGCAGGTCACCCATGTTCCAGAAGCAATCAGTAGGAAACAAATCCAATTGTGGTAACTACAGAGAATCTTCGACTATCTGCCTGAAGTGAAGTCATTGCAAGTGTTCTCCGTAGTGACCTCCAAGTGGTGAAGAGAGTTGCTCTCTCTATCAAAGTCTGGATGTCATCCCTATAAAAGTACGATGAACTTCACTGCCAAGTACAGTTTGTGCCTCACCTCTGTGCCTCTCACTAACGTGGAACAATTCTATAGGATGAATGCAAAATGTTCAGTTTGCATTGCTCCACCAACTCCAGACCCAAGGTCACTCCAGCCTTAGTCATCAAGCTGAGTTATGTGGACAATGCTTGCATGTTCGGTGGGCAATCTCCAAATTATTGTTGACTCTTGAGAAAATGGGTCTTGCACTACAAATCTACAAAACAAAGGTTTACTATCAATTTGCCCTTCTGCATAACACTGCCCCCAACAGTAAAAGTTAATAAGTTGTGGACTAACCCTAACCCTACCTATTTCTTAACCAGGAGTGGTCTGGCAAACATGGAAATTAAGCAGATGATTGGAGCTGAAACCAAAGATCAGATCAACCATGATTTTATTGAATGGTGGAACAGGTGCAAGGGGCCTTCTTTCTTGTGTTCTTGCATGTGTATCAAGATAGATAGAAGGAGAATAGAGCAGCTTCAGATTGATGAATTTGGCAGGAGGAATTTCTTTCCAAAAAAATGTATTCAACACTTGGCACGGATATCCAGGTCAAATTATGAGGACAAAAATTTAAGAGACGTGATGGTTAATTGCAAAGTGTGAGATAGTGATTGTAGGTTTTTCTATTTGGCTGATCGAACTAAATGCACTAAAATAGTCTTCCTTGTTTGCTTTTATCTCATGAACTTGTGTATTATAATGTGCAACAGCTGCATCATCTGAGTCTCCAAAGTCATTAATGACATCCTATGAGATTTTGGCAGATCTCCTAGTCTGCCTCCATTTTCCACAACCTCTGACACAGTTGACCATACCTCTTTCTTCAATACCTCTCCTCCAGCACTGGATATTGCTACATTTAGCTGATACTATTTCTCTCTCTGTTCAAAGCCAAAAACTCCACCTGGAATGAGCTTTCTAGTCATGCAGGTACCTTTAATTGCTAGTGTGTCCCTGTGATCTTCCTTTTTTATCTACTGGCAGTCATTTGGGAACACAGTGTCACCTCTATCCTACTTCACTTGACCACATCATTGCCTTTATTTTGTCATCCAGCTGGGTGACCAAAACTTCCCTCCAATTAAATATTGGGAGGATCAAACTCATTATCTTTTTTTCGCATTCCAAACTCCATTCCCTTGCCACTCCATCATCATTGTCCAAAGATGCCCCTGAGTTTGTTCCAATCCTGTTATTTTTGATTCTAAGTGTAGCTCTGGACCAACATATCTGCATTATTGTCAAGACCATCTATTTCTACCTTCATAACCAACAACCCCAGCCCTCACCCATTTACTTCTGAAACTTTCATTCATTCCTATGTTACTTCTGGAATTCACTATTTCAATGCACTCCCAGTAGGTCTCCTTCATTATACCCTCTGTAAATCTGAGATCTGCTAAAAATCTACTTCCTATGTCCCAACTCAGACCAGTTCCAATCATCCATCACTCCTGTGCTTGCTGATTTATAGCAAATGCTGCTGAGCAATGCCTTGATTTTCAAATTTTCATTCTTATTTCCAAATCCTTTCATGGCTTCATTCCTCCACATCTCTGTAAACTTCTTCAGCCAGTTAATCTTTTGATATTTTTGTGCTGCTCTTTTCTGATCTCTTGATCATCAGCCCTAATGTCAGTAGTTGTTTGATGTTCTTTGGGATGTTTGCTGGGGGTAATAGGTCCTGTATAAGTACAAGTTGTTGAGAGCCAACACAGATTTAGATCGTGTTTGAAGCCCAGTGCATGCTTGTCCTGGGGGTCTCACCTAAATCCTTCAGAAATGGGAAATTAACAGGGAAAGAAATTTTATAATGTAAACAAAGCCCCTCCCAGTGTTTCAGGCCAAATCATGTTATTCTTATTTGAGGTCTTCCATAGCCCTGAACTAAGCTTCCAGACCCATATTGTTACCAGTGAAATGACAGCTTATTCCACCTTCATAATGTCATCCATCTTTGAGATGACCATGCCAGTTTACCAATGAAGCTCATGTTCTTGCTTTGTTACCTTCAGACTTGACAGTTCCAATGATCTCCTGGTTGGCCTTCAAAACTAGGCTGCACATGTCTTAACTCAGGCCCAAGTCCCACTCAACAACTTGCTTATTGATCAACATTAGCATGCATTTCAGCACTCATCGTTATCATGTTCAAAATCTTCAGTGTTCTTCACTATCAAAGATAGCGATGCAGTTGCCTTCTATGTCATCTTAGAGGGAACCCCCCCCCCACTCAGACTGGACCGAAAGCAGTTATATCACTTGGGCAACCTTTGTCTCAATCTTTTTGCAGACATTCCTTTCATTCTTTTCATCTCTCCCTCTCTCTAACTTAAAAACATGCTTGACCTCACTTTTCTAGTTCTGATGAAGGGTCTTGATGTGAAATGATAACAGTTTCTCTTTCCAGAATTGTTGCCTGATCTGCTGAGTACCCTTGATATTTATTGACAATTTAAATAGCCAAGTATTGGGGGACGGTTTGGATAGTGATAGGGACTGAGGTGAGTGATTTCTGCCAAGGTGGAAGCTCACAGATTTTCTGATTGAGAGGAGGAAGCTTCGAATGCTGAGGTTACGAACATTTTGCCTTAGCTTGGGATAGTGCTGTGGGTGAGAGATGATGATTTCAGCTTTTCCAATGTTACATGTAAGAATTTGTCTTCAGAATAATAGGCAGCTTTTAAAAATAAAAGCACCTTTAAAAGCCAAAGCAGTACACAATCTTTAAAGCAATAATATGTGGTTATTGGTGAATGAACTCCCACATCTTAGTATTGATAGAACTAGCTTTCCTTAAGTTATCATGTTTGTACCATTGGATTTGTAGTCACAAACTTTACACTTGAATGTTTGCAGCTGCATTCAATGCAGTTTGAACAATCCAGGGTGCAGTCAGCTGCGGCAGTATTGATGTGAAGTAGTTCTGTCCTGACTATTGCTAAGAACAAAAGGGCTATCCTAATGTTTTTTTCCTTTTTTTTTGTATGTTGCAGTCCAATCTCCTTGGGCATGACATAGGTATGGGCAGTCCAGGAGCAGTTTCACCTACAGGCACCAAGCCTGGGTCACAGTATTATCCATATTCCAGCAATAATCCCCGTCGGCGACCAATGCATGATTCCTCAATGGGTGAGTGCTGTTCCATCTTTAACTTTTCTTGTTTCCTTTGCCCTTTGATCTTGTTGATTCTTCAGTAGTTTACTTGTATGTCGTAAAGCACACTATATTCTGTTACACCTTCATGAATTATTTTTATTTTGTTTTCAATTTTCACAATACTGAAATTTATAAATTATCATTTGAGAAATGGACACAATTAGGCCTGAGGAACAAGTGCAATGTCTTGTTAGTGTACAATAAAGGAAGAATGTAAAAATGTACTTTATCTGATGACAACTCGAGCTCATCAAGTGGCTTCCCACAAGGCTTAAACTGAGAGCTTACTGCTTCCAGGCAACTGGAGAGGGCTGCCAGTTTGCTTCAGTATGTCTTTAAGAAGCTAGGATTTTAAAATGAACTCCTTAACAGGATCTTTGAAGACTTAAATTCCGAAAGCCTGCCCTGCTCCCACTCTTTACACCCCTCCCCCCCCCCACCAACTTGTTAAACCAAATATTTTGGCAATCCTTATCAGCATTGCTGGAACAGAACATGTGAGGTCATTCTGTCATTGCTAAGTAGTTTTAGTTCATTCACCTTTATTTGGGTGCAAGTATTTAGGAGACCACAGTTAATTTTGTTAGAAAATATTGAAAATGATTATTTGGTTAGGGACCAGCAAAAAGGCAGGAGTCATGGAAAACAAATTGCATGTGTTAGGAGTCTTGGTGAGTGAAGAGGCACTTGTAACTTTCCCTAGCTGATATATTGATGTGTCTTCAGTGAAATGTCTGTTTCTTAGAGTTTGCTCATTGGGTGAGACCTCATGAAGAGATTTGGTATTGGTTTATTATTGTCACTTGTACTGAGGTACAGTGAAAAACTTGTCTTGCATACCATTTGTACAGATCAATTCATTACACAGTGCACTGAGGTAGTGCAGCTTAAAAACGATAACAGAATACAGAGTAAAGTGTCAGAGCTACAGAGGAAGTGGAGTGCAGGTGCAAGATCATAAGGTAGATTGCGAGGTTAAGAGTCCATCTCGTCGTATAAGGGAACGGTTCAATAGTCTTATAACAGCGAGATAGAAGTTGTCTTTGAGCCTTGTGGTACTCGCCCTCAGGCTCCTGTATCTTTGGCCTGATGGGAGAGGGGAGAAGAGAGAATGTCTCAGGTGGGTTGGATCTTTGATTATGCTGGCTGCTACACCAAGACAATGAGAGGTAAAGACAGAGTCCAAGGAGGGGAGGCTGGTTTCCGTGATGTGCTGGGCTGTGTGCATAATTCTCTGCAGTTTCTTGCGGTCCTGAGCAGAGCAGTTGCCACACCAAGCCGAGATGCATCCAGATAGGATGCTTTCTATGGTGCATCGATAAAAGTTGGTGAGTGACATAGGGGACATGCCAAATCTCTTTTACTTCCTCAGGAGGCTAAGGCGCTGGTGAGCTTTCTTGGCTGTGGCATCTACATAGTTGGACCAGGACAGGCTATTGGTGATGTTCAGTCCTAGGAGCTTGAAGTTCTCAACCCTCTTGACCTCAGCACTATTGATGTAGACAGGTGCATGTGCACCGCCCCCTTTCCTGAAGTCAATGACCAGCTCTTTTTGTTTTGTTGACATTGAGGGAAAGGTTGTTGTCATGACACCATATCACTAAGCTCTCTATCTCCTTCCTGTACTCCAACTCATCGTTATTTGAGATCTGGCTCACTATGGTGGTATCATCTCTAAACTTGTAGGTGGAGTTAGAGCAGAATCTGGCCATGCAGTCATGAGTATATAGAGAGTAGAGTAGGGGGCTGAGGATGCAGCCTTGTGGGGCACCAGCGTTGAGAATAATCGTGGCAGAGGTGTTGTTGCCTATCCTTACTGATTGCAGTCTGTTGGTCAGAAAGTTGCAGAGGGAGGTGTTGAGTCCCAGATCTCGGAGTTTGGTGATGAGCTTGCTTGGAGTTATGGCATTGAAGGCAGAGCTGTAGTCAATAAACAATGGCCTAATGTAGGTGTCTTTACTGTCCAGATGCTCCAGAGATGATTGTAGGGCCAGGGAGATGACATCCACTGTAGACCTGTTTTGGCGGTAGGTGAATTGCAGTGGGTCGAGGTTGTCTGGGAGGCTGGAGTTAATGCGTGCCATGACCAGCCTCTCGAACCACTTCATGATGGTGGATGTCAGAGCCACCAGTCGGTAATCATTAAGGCACATTACCTTCTTTTTCTTAGGTACCGAGATGATAGTGGTCTTCTTAAAACAGGTGGTAACCTTAGATTGAAGCCGGGAGAGGTTAAATATGTCTGCAAATACCCCCACCAGCTGATCAGCACAGGATCTGAGGACACGGCCGGGGACACCATCCAGGCCAGATGCTTTATGGATTCCATCCGGGCCAGATTTACAGTTGATATGAAGCATTTATTTTAAACACCCTATAGGAAGTGAATACATTGCACTGAAAACACTACCCAGCACTTTATCTTTTTTCTCCTGATGTGCAAATAGTTAAATCAGTGTTCCTTGCTTCATATGTGATATGTCATAATTTCATCAACCTTTCTACTTAAAATTTCCTTTTATTTACATCATCACAAAGAGGCTTCAAGACCTATGTATTCATCCTTCAGGAAGTTAGGAAATATCCACATTGTTAAATTGCTTTGTACTGTTAGTATATTTGGCTCCAAAAGTGACTGCAGTGAAATTAATGTAGGTTAATAGATAGCTGGCAGCAAATCTTGTGGTGATTTGGGGTGATGCCGTGAAAGGTAAGAGTGAATCTCAAGCTATTACAGACTGCATTATATCTCCAAGAGCTGAATTTAAAGCAATAATTAGATTTATAATACTGTATGAAATAGCTTGAGATTCACTCTTAACTTCTTTGCATCACCCTGAACCACCGGTGTTTTTTAAATAATTATTCATTATCTATTTTGCTGAGGAAAAATAAAAAGATGAAATTAAAGCTAATAATTTTTTGCTTGTGAAATAGATGGTGCTATATCAATTTCCTATCATGAAAGCCTGACTGCTGAAGGTGATGTGACCTAAATGAATGGATGTTGTTGATAGCAACAGAAGAGTTAAAAGCATTTCGATCATTTGACAGTTAACTTAGAATCAGGTTCCCCTAGTACAAAATGGCCAGTTTTGGAGAATTAAGCTATGCATTATATAAAACAGTAACATGAAATGTCTTACAAAAAGCACCATCCTGAGTCTACAGTATATTCCATGGTTGATTACCTTGGGGAAAACTGAAATATTTTTAATTTTCCCCAAAGAGATTAATTGGGAAGGATATAGTCCTCAATAAGGTAAAATATGCAAGGCATGTGGAAGAAGCAAACCAGTTTGCTGAATAATCTCATTCAATATTTTCATACATTCTTATTGCCTTGAGATGATGGCATGGGCAATAAAGCAACAGTTAAGCAGTTTAATCCAAACTCTGAGATGACTTTGCTGTTCAATAGTCACCTTATCCTTATTCTCTGTAGGAACATACTTAGAATATGGCACATTGAGCAAATCTGAAGATATACATGTGACCTAAAAATTTGTAACTTTGCTAATTGATCATTTATCAGCAGTAATTTAACAGAAAATAACATGCAAGAGTGTCCATATCAATTTGACAATATATAGGTGATAATTCAATGTGATCAAATTGAAGCTTGTATTTGGGAGTAAATGTAATAAGGAGAACCATTAAACCATCAAACCTATCCTTCCTTCATGCGTCTCAATGGTAAAGGTTAAGAAAGGAAATAGTGGTCCTACATCTACAAAAGAATGATTGATTGAAGTTTTACCAGAGCGTAACATAGTAAAGCCCCATTGGCAGTGGCACATGAAAAAGACCATCAGCCGATAATGACCAGCAATGTTGACATCGTCATGTGTTGCAGCAGTGCCTGTGAGGAGTGGCCAGCTGTGAAGTGTAGCCAATTGTTTGCAGTTCCATCTGTGATTTACTGTCTTAATGAACTTGCGCTCTGAGATCGTTTAACATTATAGCGGCAACATAAAAAGTGATGGTATAGGGGTTGAGTGTTTTCAGATGTGATTTTAATTGACAGCCATGTGGAGGGGACCACCTGTGAATAAGGACCACTTTTTGTGGGAACCACGGGTGGTCGCTTTTGACAGGTTTAGCTGCATGTCCCATTACTCATTGGTAAAAATCAGATGCAAGTTGTCAAAAGTTATCAGGTGGTCCTATGGTGTAGCTGTTGATTTTAGCGCACATGATGCTGAGTGTATGCCGCTTAGCTAGGAAGTGCTATCTGACACAACAGCCATTTTATTAGTAAAATTTACCATGAGTTTCAAGTTTCCCTTGTGAATTCTGTTTTCATGTATTGTGACCTTTTTACATTTACTGATGTCATATTTATTAACTCTTCTGATATCTTCCATACTGTACAAACTTAAGTGGAACGATAATCAATACACTACGGCAATTGATTGCCAATTATTGGAAAATACAGCTTTTATTTCACTTGCATGCTGCCATCTCCTGGATACCTCTCTGAAAAGATGTGTGCAAGCAAGTCTAAGGGTAGAAACTTCTGTTCATTGCTTCTTTGGTGGCCTAGTTGGTACAAACTCTGGCTGGCATAATACTGAACTGTACAAACCAAATACCTGTTAATTAGCTGATCTTAAGGAGCAGTTGTTGGGGCTTCACCGCGGACATCCTTAGGCCGAAAAGGAACTAAAATCAAAATTCTTTGTGCCTTTTCCAAGGAATGGTGTAAATGTAGGCATTCAGTAAGATGCACTTTGACTCCGATGTGGGATGATAGCTTTGCAGTATTCATTGACTGGGTTCTTTCATGCAATATAATCACTTTGGGAAGATATTAAAAACTGACACTACCTACAGAACTTCGCCCTCATAGAGTCACTGCAGCTTGGAATAGGGGTAATAGGAAAGTTGGGTAAATTTTGTCTTTATGATTTTGTTTGAGAGCTACCAATTGGTATAATTCTTTGCAGCCTTCTATGTAAGGGGAAAAAAAAACACAAGTATTATTATTTTAACAAATAGCCTTTGTTGAAAGAGGATTCTACTAATATGTTAACTTACTGATTTGCAGAGATGCCACCGAAAAAAGTCAGGAAGGTGCCTCCAGGCTTACCATCTTCGGTAAGTTACATTGTTCAGTTACTAAATTGCTGAGCATCAAAGTGTTTTAAAACTTTACTTTAAAAACTTTATTTATACAGCATGGTAACAAGCCCTTCTAGTCCAATGAGCCTGCACCGCCCAATTACACCCATGTTAACCTACTAACCGGTACATCTTTGGAATGTGGGAGGAAACCCACAGAGTCATGGGGAGACTGTACAAACAGACAGCGGTGGGAATTGAACCCTGATCGCTGGTGCTGTAATAGTGTTATGCCAACCACTACACTGCTGTGCTGCTCTGTTGATAAAAATATAAAAGTCTAAGGGTCCATATGAACAATCAGAAGGGAAGTCGGTGCACTATTTTTTTGAAAGTATATTTCACTGTATCATGGAGCTTTGTTTTGTAAGATCAATTTGTGAATCATGATTTCATGTCTCAGAGCCATGTGGTGAATAACTCATTCTGGGATTTGCATTATCAATGCTGCATCTTAAACTTCATTTCTTCTGACTTCAAAATGTGACTAGAAAAAGCCATGAATCAACAAATGGGAGAGATGATACTCATGTGCATTAATAGTTAGGGTTGTTTCACTTTGTTTTGTGATTGTTTGATCATAAGTAGATTTTTTTGTAGATTTCTCTGACCCTGCCCCCCCAAACACCTTTCCATCCTCTGGTCTCTGCCATCCATTCTCTATGTAGAAGCAGATTAGATAGCTCTTCTGCTGGAATCCATTTCTAACCCAGCCGTCCTCCCAACAGTATAACACCTAAATAGTCATTCGTGTGAGAATTCATAGCAAGTTTTGGATGTCACAGCCAAGACTCATTCCTCATTTTCACCTTTGTAAATGCACATTTTCCTGCAGGAGGCCACTACATGAATATCCAGAGATGGAAACCTGGCAGATTTTCCCCTCTAGCTGAAGTCAATAGTAGTGGAGTACAAAGTGTATTAAATCTACTGACATCCAAGTTGAGATCAGCTAACTTAGCAAAACTCTGACAAAAATTATGTTTATGCTGCATTTCCACTTTACCCACTGAGCCATCAGAAGATTGTTCACATCATTAAATAATATTGGTCATCTTCACTAGAAAAGGGGAATGCAGCCTTTTTAGAATCCTCGCAAGGAACAATATGGTTATCTTTTTCCTAGTACAGTGAACTGATCTGCATGTGTTTGGAAATATTTTCCCTGTGTTAAGAGAAAATTTATAATTCAATTGTATTCAAAGCAGTTTCATGGTTGTAGTAAAAAGCATTGTATCCATCATGGTGTTTTCATGAATGATAGTTATATT
Source organism: Pristis pectinata (assembly GCF_009764475.1). Lineage (NCBI taxonomy): Eukaryota > Metazoa > Chordata > Chondrichthyes > Rhinopristiformes > Pristidae > Pristis > Pristis pectinata. The sequence goes on along the minus strand of NC_067406.1, from coordinate 29,229,990 downwards.
TAAAAAAAACTTTTTTCTGATGCCCTGTTTTAAAAACAATTAATTGCACATTGGTATTGTTTTCTGTGGGAAATGCTCACATGGCGTTTATTAATTGTATAAAGAAGCGAACGTGGAATGAGGATTTACATGGATTGTAAAATACCATGTATTTTTGACATAAGAATTCTATGTTCGTGCAACTAAAAAACAAATTTCAAAAGTGAGTTACAGCAGTTGCTAACAACTTTACACGTCGTTCCACCCCGATATCGTTACTGACTTGTGAACTGTTCATTGGTCAGTACGTGATTTTTAGCTGTTTGATCATTATGTAGTATTGCTAGAGTGATTGTGAAATTAATGTTTTTTTTCCTCTACGTGCCATGAATAAGTCAGCAAGACAAAGTTGAAAGAGATCCTTTAGTACATATTTATCCTACCTCTTACACACTACATTATAGTAAATATCTGGCACTGCTTACATCTTGGTTATGCTAAGAAGAAAGGAATTGTTTTATCTGAGTTCATATCTGTTTTCGCTTTCTGGACTTGAGTTTTTTCTAATTGTGCATGTTTGAGACTATAGCTCAACATTTAGATGGATTTTAATTCCTGAATTGAATATATGATACAAGTAAACTTATTCACTATAACCGGATGTAGTGGGGCATCTAATAGTAACTGCCATATGTTAGATCTACCTCTGTGTGACTGTCTTTAAATATTTGTGTGCCATTGCTGAAAATCCAAGCTAAAAATGTCACAGCAAGAAAGCTTAGGTATTTGGGACCCGAGTGAACGGGATAAGCAACCATGTACCTCCTCAACCAAACAGATTATAAGACTCTGAATTTGACACTACGAGGACTGACAAGGAACATCTGTTTGTTTTTGAATCGGGTGCAGTAGGAGAAATAAATGGAAAGAAAAGTTAAATGAAAAGAGAGAAAACATTAAAATAGCAACTATAGTTGAAACTTGAGGGAAGAGAATTCCATTGTAGTAATGGCTAAATTTTCATTCTGGAGTTGTTGATTACAAGTAATTAGCTTTGTTAAATGGTTACTTAGCTAAGAAGGAATAATATTTAACCTCTGGTGACTTTATTTTGTATCTAGTGTGCAAATACAGGAACATTGTACTGTTCAATGTACTACAGAGATGAAGCAAACACCAAAATGTTGTTTTTGTAAAGCAATTGGTGCAGCATCCTATGAATGCTTCAGTTTAACTATACATCTGGTCCTCCCCTGAAGTCATTGTAAGTAGTGGTGAGCACCATAAGCCTTCCCTTTACTTTGACAGCAGGTTATTGGGTAATATAGATGTCCATCAACCTTGGCAGGTGATGAAGATCAGCACTGAGCTAACAGATGCATAAGTCCAAACACAGCAAAGAGGAGCAACTCCAGTTCAAACTCCCCTAATTGTTTTAGTTGATCAATGTCAGAAGCAGGTCAGAGAGATTACCAATGAAACCTCTGCTGTGGAAGGTTATTGACTCGCTGTCTGCAGACATTGTTCTGTAAAGAATGTGTATCCACTTGGGGGCAATGAAAAGTGGGGGAAAGGTAGAATTGTGTTGATTTAGAAACTGTATTGGTTAATAAAAATATGCAGTGAATGTAACACAATAGCAGATAATGTACTAGAAAGGGAGATTTCTTAAGTTTTGGTAGAATAGTTATTGGTATCAGGTGAGGTAGGGTGAGAGTTGGATTGGTTACGTTGAATAGCTAACATCAATCAAAATATAGAGGGCACATATTTCATAGTCCTTTTTGGAATAAGACTAACATTCAAACATGATTTGTGGGCATTTTAGTGTAAATTTCTGTGTTTATCTAATCAAGCCTCCATAGGGTATCGTGAGTATGTGAGAAAGAGCAGAGCAAATGAGTTTGTCTCTATGATCAATCACAGTGAAGAACTCACATTTAGTCATGCAATTTTGGAAACCTAGAAAATCTAATTCACAGTAAAATCACCTACAGCAAGTGAAGTAAACATGGGATTAAGAAAGATGACAGAAAAATAGACATTTTTATTTTTTTTTAAAATTCAACAATAATTAAAACTGAAGGAATGAGACTGCAGTTATGAAATTAAATTTTCACTGTCAGAGATTCTTTGACAGTAAGTCTCCTCATGCCATTAGAAATTAACTTGCACCTGAATGTGTCAACCATAACTTATTCTGCATTGTTTAATGGTGCAGCTTCACATTTTACATGGACTTCAGTCTGGATTATCGATGATGACACTTTCCCCCTAACTGTAGCCACCCTGCCTAGCTATACTGCCCACAACATGCCCTGCCCAGACCATCTTGATTGGCAGTGTGGCTTTCCTCAACAGATTTTATATTGGAAGCTTCATTGTCATTTGGAAACTTACATTGCCAAATCTCTCAAGTACAGTCTCAAATGCATAGTTTCCTGAGAGCAACTGAGCAATTGGTGATGGAAAGCTTTCCTCAAATAGCTAATGCATCTTCTGGATTCAGAGGAAGCCATCATAAAATAGAAAAGAGAGCAAGTAAGCAATGATGACACAGTCTTGAAGAGGCTGTCATAGAATGTTAGCAATATAAAAGACATCAATTTAACAGAACACTTTCTGTATTTGAATCTTATTAGCAAGGTTTACACATTTCTTATCGTATCCTCTCCTCAGTCTGAAATTCCTGAGAACTGAGCTATAGAAAGAGGATCAGTGTAAATGGGGGAAAAAAATTAGAAGTCCATGGGCATTGGTTTTTGAGCCATTAGCTTTGTTATAAAATGCCTACATTTGTTCAATGTCCACATCCGAATCTTAGTTGTGAGTTATTTTTAATCCCATGGGATTACCCTTGAAACTGTATACAATTTAAATAAAAATGGAGAAGTAATTTTATTGTACTTTCTAATGTTAGCGGTGATGCCACAAGGATCAGTGGCAAGGGTACTGTTATTTTCCAATTATTTCATAGTTCACAAAACTAAGGGTGGTCCCTGCTGTTGCTGTGGTATCTGCAAACAGGGATGTGGGTGTGAGGCTGGCAATGATACTTGAGAAATCTCAGAAATGTTAAGCAACCTTTTTAAGAAACCTGTATTTTAAATTTCCGAACAGTTTGCTGAGGAGACCCTGCGAGAATTGCAAACATAAAAATATGCATATCACGAGATACAGAAAAGAGCCAAACTAATTTCTAAAATTCCAGGTGTTGCACATCTGCATTTACAAAGGGTACTCCTTTTTGGTCTATTCATGATTTCTAGAACAGTTGAAAAGTTCTTCAGTAATAGCTGTACACCTGTGCTTCAAAGAACTACATGACTGTTATTATTTTGACAATTAGTTACTCAGGGCACACTCTCAGTAAAGAGCCAGTAATTAAATTATACAACAAACCATTTCAACATTCAGCAAAGTGGACCTTTAGTGAACCTGGAAAAGCCCCAGTTGGAACAATCCCAGGGAGTCATGTTTGTAGAAGTCAGGGTCTGGCTGTTTCAGGTGTTGAATTTCTAACAGGGAAACATTTCCAGGTATCCAAAACAGACCTGGCACACTTCAGGGTGGGTGACAGAATGATCACAAAGGCTTGCTTCAGATGGCAATAGTCCTTGTTGTCAGTCTAAACACATGGTTCATTTATCAGATTGCTGCAACCCAAGCTCTTGGCATAAATGCTTGGTACGTTTGATGGTATAGTTGAGTTGTGATGTACTGGAAGTTGCCCACTCATTTAGAGAGGGAGTTACTTGTTCTTAGATACTCTAAGTTCTAACTTTATGGCAGAAGAAGCAGAATCAATTCACTAAAGTTGAAGGCATAAGAACTGGTTAGAGCTCAGATCATGCTTGTGGGCTTTTTAGTGCATTTGTTTAAAACAAGTAGTCCAAGTGATCTTCTTATAGACAAGCAACCATTTACAGTTGAAGGTTGTAGGACTCTAAGGCCTGAAACAGCCACCTTCTTCCTTCAGGGTGGTTGGCTCTCCAGGCAGTTTGGAACCTCTTAGAAAAAGGGCCTGGCTGGTGTTCAAACAAAATAGAAAATTGCACTTTTATTCTGATGGACATCAAAATAATTAATGCTTTATGTTGAAACTCTCCACTGCTGGTATCCAGTAACTAAAAGAATTTTCTCCTCAAAAACATAAGCACGTGACTAGTTATATTTAGGGGCTATATAACAGAATCACAAGATAGAAGTTGACATGCATCTTTTGTGGACATGCTGTGAAATGAAAACATTCCACTTTAGCAGAGGGAGTGGTTACTCCCTGTCTATACCGGTAAGTCCCACTGTCAAATTTTGGAAGCCATTTTTTGCACTGCTGTAGATGGATATGAATGAACGTTATCTTCAATGAGCAGGATGGGGCTTGAGCCCTCTCCAGCTTGGGGTGCCTTAGTAGCCTCCAAGCAACCATCGGTTGTGAAATATAAATCTGTGAAAAGGGTTTTGGTGGAGTTAAAGGTGCAAGGGTCCTTCCCATTTCCAGCACAGTCACAGTTCATTACTCTGTCACATGCTCATTCCTCTCCATCTCCCCCTGCCTTCTTCAGTTACTCTCTCCCACAAATCATTTTAGGACTCACCAAAGGGCTGTGCCAGTAAACCTATCCCATGTGTGCTGGGGATCAATACCTACAACCTCGATTTTGTTTTTTGAACTTGTTGATCTACCTTCACTGTTTAACTGTAATTAGAAACAGCGAGCAGGCAGGCATTCAGCTCATAACCCAGTTAATTTCTCCTCTTATTGTATACTTTCAATTCCTTGTACTATTGAATCAGCTTCCAACAAAGTCAAATTCACTGCATGAAAATAATTCTCCTTGTTTCTCCACTAATTTTTTGAAGAGGTGACCAAGAGGATTGATGAGAGCAGGGTGGTAGACAATGTCTAAGTAGACTTTAACAAGACCTTTTGAAGTGGTCCCTCGTGGTAGGTTTGTTCAGAAGGTTAGATCCCATGGAATTCAAGGTGAGCTAGCCAATTGGATGCAAATTTGTCTTGGTGGTAGCAGTCAGAGTATTGCAGTGGAGGGTTGTTTTTCAAATTGGAGTCCTGTGACCAGTAGTGTGCCACAGGGAACTGTGCTGGGTCCCCTCTTTGTTTATGATCTATACTAATGATTGTATGAGAATATAGGTGGCATGGTTAGTAAGCTTGCAGATGACACCACAATTGGTGGTATAGTGGGCAGTGAAGGTGGTTATCTAAGATTACGACAGGATCTAGACCAACTGGGAAAATGGGCCAAGGAATGGCAGATGGAATTTATCTTGGACAAGTGCTAAGTGTTGCAATCTGGGAAGTTAGACCAGGGCAGGACTTGCATAGTAAATTGCAGGGCCCTGGAGAGTGTTGTATAACAGGGAGACCTAAGGGTACAAGCACATAGTTCCCTGAAAGTATTGGTTTATTATTGTCACTTGCCCTGAGGTACAGTGAAAAACTTGTCTTGCATATCGTTCATACAGATCAATTCATTACACAGTGCATTGAGGTAGTACAGGGTAAAACAAAAACAATACAGAGTAAAGTGTCACAGCTACAGAAGAAGTGCAGTGCAGGTAGACAATAAGTTGCAAGGTCATAAAAAGGTAGATTGTGAGGTCAAGAGACCATCTCACTGTATAAGGGAACTGTTGAATAGTCTCATAACAGCAGGATAGAAGCTGTCCTTGAGCCTGTGGTATGCACCCTCAGGTTCCTGTATCTTCTGCCCAATGGGAGAGGAGAGAATGTCTCAGGTGGGTGGGATCCTTGATTATGCTGGTTGCTTCACCAAGGCAGCAAGAAGTATAGACAGAATCAAGGAGGGGAGGCTGGTTTCCGTGTTGTGGTCCCGGGCAGAGCAGTTGCCGTACCAAGCCATGATGCATCCAGATCGGATGCTTTCTATGGTGCATCGGTAAAAGTTGGTGAGTGTCAAAGGGGTCGTGCCAAATCTCTTCAGCCTCCTGAGGAAGTAGAGGCTCTAGTGAGCTTTCTTGGCCATGGCATTTATATGGTTGGACCAGGACAGGCTATTGGTGATGTTCACTCCTAGGAACTTGAAGCTCTCAACCTTCTTGACCTCAGCACTGTTGATGTAGACAGGTGCATGTACACCACCCCCTTTCCTGAAGTCAATAACCAGCTCTTTTGTTTTGCTGACATTGAGGGGAAGGTTGTTGTCATGTCACTGAGCTCTCTATCCTTCCTGTACCAACTTATTGTTATTTCAGATACGGCCTGCAGCGGTGGTATCATCTGCAAACTTGTAGATGGAATTGGAGCAGGACCTGGCCATGCAGTCATGAGTGTATAGGGAGTAGAGTTGGGGGCTGAGGATGCAGCCTTGTGGGGCACCAGTGTTGACAATAGTCGTGCTGGAGGTGTTGCTGCCTATCTTCACTGATTGTGGTCTGTTGGTCAGAAAGTCGAGGATGCATTTGCAGAGGGAGGTCTCTGAGTTTGGCAATGAATTTGCTTGGAATTATAGTATTGATGGCAGAGTTGTAGTCAATAAACAATAGTCTAACGTAGATGTCTTTACTGTCCAGATGTTCCAGAGATGAGTGTAGGGCCAGGGAGATGACATCCACTGTAAACCTGTTTCGGCATTAGGCAAACTGCAGTGGGTCGGTTTTCCGGGAGGCTGGAGTTAATGTGTGCCGTGACCAGCCTCTGGAAGCACTTCATGATGGTGGATGTCCGAGCCACTGGTCGGTAGTCATTAAGCCATGTTACCTTGTTTTTCTTGGGTACTGGGATGAAAGTGGTATTCTTAAAACAGGTGGGAACCTCAGATTGAAGCAGAGAGAGGTTAAATCTGTCTGCAAATACCCCTGCCAGCTGATCAGCACAATATCTGGGGACATGGCCAGGGACACCATCCGGGCCAGATGCTTTCTGCGGGTTCAGTCTCTGGAAGACTGATCTTGCGTCCTCATTGGTGACCACGGGTTCAGGTGCATTAGAGGCTGTCAGGGTGGGTGGTGACAAACCAATCCCCTTCAGTGATGACACAGGTAGACTGGGTGGTGAAGAAGGCGTTTGGCACGCCTGCCTTAATTGGTCAGTCTACTGAGTACAAGAGTTGAATGTCATGTTACAGCTGTACAAGACATTGACACCATATTTGGAGTATTGTGAGCAGTTCTAGTCACCTAGCTGTAGGAAGGATATTACTAAGCTGGAAAGGTGCAGAGAAGCTACACAAGGATGTTGCTGGGATTGGAGGGTTTATAACTCAAGGAGAAACTGGATAGATAAGGAATGTTTTCCCTGGATCATAGGAGGACTGAGGGGAGGGATATAAAATCATGAGAAGCTTAGATAAGTTGTATGGTGATATTCCATTCCCCAGGGTAGGAGACTATAAAACTAGAGGGCATAGATTTCAGGTTAGAGGGGACCTGCGGGCATGTTTTTCCACACAGAGGGTGAAGGATGCTGGAGGAAGTGGTAGAGGTGACTACGATTACAATGTTTAAAAAATATTTGGACAGGTACATGAAAAGGAAACATTTTGTGGGATGTGGGCCAAACACTGGCAAATGGGACTAGCTCAGATAGGCACCTTGGTCAGCATGGACAAGTTGGGCTGAAAGGCCTGTTTCCATGCTGTATAACTTTTTAGTCCGTCCTCTTGCTAGAGAAACACTTTCTCCTTTAAATATTCTACTTAGGTCCTTCATAATTTTGAACATCTCCATTAAACCTCCATTACCTGAGGAGACGAATCTTAGTTTCAGTAGCCTCTCACCATAACTGAGGGCTTTTAAAACATTTTGAGATGCAGGATGAGTAATTGGATAGTTGGCATACTCTGTAAGCTGCTTGGAAAGAAAAAGGAGACAGTGAACCTGTGCTTCCCAAAGCTCTCCACCACTCGGGGTTTCCCCCTTGTCATTCAGCGTCAAATTGATTATCATTATGCAAGTGACTACCTGCATGTTAGAAGATACACCTTGGTCTTTCACTGTCTAACAATTAGTTTTCTTCCCATGGTATAATTCTGGAAAATCTTCTCTGCATCCTCTCCGTGGCTTTGATGTATTTCCTACTGTGAATTGGATGTGACAATTTCTTTAGCAGAAGCTGATTTCCTGTTGCCTGCACTTTAATTCTCCATCCTACCCCCACACTGACCTATCAGTCTGTGGCCTCCTGCACTGTTGCACTGAGGTCCAAGGCTAGCTTGAGGAACAGCACCTCATCTGCCATCTGGGCAGGTTGCAGGCTCGTGGACAATATTGAATTCTACAACTTCAGGTGACTTAATTTCTCTGTCTGTATCAGTTGTCCATCTATGATATTGGCTCAACTTTTTTTTCTTCTCCTTGTTTCTTTTTTTTCTTCTGAAGTGGCTGACATGCCAGGCATGTCTTCCTTCTCTGCATTTTGCAATTCCTCCATTCTTTTGTCTGTTACTTTGTCTATGTTCTCACTCTGTAACTGCTCCCATTCACTTAATGACCAGAAAACCTTGTTTATAGCTTATCTGCATGGTCACCCAGGTTTTACCCTATCAGATACATGCGCCCTCCTCCACTCTCCCTGCTGCTTAACAAGCTATTCATTTTCATTTACTTATTTATAATGGTTTAGAATAACTTCCTTGCTTTTGTACTCTGCCTCTATTTATAAAGCCAAATATCCCACACTTTTTTGACAGCTTTATCCACTTGCCCTGCTACCTTCAACAATTAGTGTGTGAACCTCCAGATCTGTCTGTTCCTGCAATCTTCCCATTTCCATGTATTTACAGAGGAAGCAATGTTCTGTTTTATTCTCTTCCACCATCTGTACCTCTCTCGTTGTGTAAACTTCGCTCATGTTGCATCAAAAATTGTCCATTTGGAATAATTAGTATTGCACTAGCATTGTTTTTATGCCTTTAAACTCGCAAGTAGCCTTGTAATAATGTTACTTTTCCGAACCATTCCCTGCTAAGATGGAAAACTTAATGGGACCTAAATGGGATTGTGGCAGAGAATAACACGGATCCAATTATGCTATTTTTCCAGGCCTGTTTGATGTAATGCAAGTAGCCCAGCATTTTCCTTCATATGATAACTGCATGCAACAGCTCAAATTGTATTATTGATGGCTGCACACCTCAGCAAGGGGCCCAGCATTGCTTGCTAACGCTATATAAAGCTACCCTGCACCAAGATGATTGTGGTTCCAGGAGATGTTGACATTATTTGGAATAGGGCTGTGCGGTAAAGAATAATAGCTCACCATGGGAGGGTGCATGCAACATGGTTTTCTGAAACCGCATCAGTCACCCTGATGGAGGAACTGGAAGTGCAGAGAGATGGCCTCTATCTTCAGGTGGTCATGGGACCTCCAGAAAAGTAAAACAAAAATCATTCTGAAGCTAAGTGCCAAGAATTTAATCTCTACGGGCCAGTTATAGTGGAGAAGAGGTTTAATGATCTCATCACTGACCTACCAGCAAATTCCATCAGTTGGGACTTGCACCTAATTTTAATATTTATTTCTCCATCCTAATAAATGTGCCACTGTTGTATGGCTTGTACTCACATCTCAAAGGTTGTACACACTGTCAGCTATTTAACCATGATAGCTACTTCATCCAAACAGATTAAACATAGAACATTACAGCACAGTACAGGCCCTTCGGCCCATGATGTTGTGCCGACCACTTAACTTTAAGATCAATCTAACCATTCCCTCCCACATACCCCTCCATTTTTCTATTATCCATGTTCTACACACCCACCACTCTCTGTGTAAAGAACTTGCCTCCGATATCCCGCCCTGTACTTTCCTCCAATCACCTTAAAATTATGCTCCCTTGTATTAGCCATTTCTGTCCTGGGAAAAAGTCTCTGGCTGTCCACTCAATCTATGCCTCTTATCATCTTGTACACCTCTATCACCTCTCATCTACCTCCACTCAAAATGTCCTAGCTCATTCAACCTATCCTCATAAGGCATCCTCTCCAATCTGGGTAGCATCCTGATAAATCTCCTCTGCACTCTTTCCACATCCTTCCCATAGTGAGGCGACCAGAACTGAACACAATATTCTAAGTGTGGTCTAACCAGGGTTTTATAGAGCTGCAACTTTACTTTGTGGTTCTTGAACTCAATCCCGTGGTTTATGAAGGACAACACGCCATATGCCTTCTTAACCACCTTATCAACTTGCACGGTATTTGCACTCTTTCTCGTAGGAGAAGATGCCACATTATTGATGGCAGTAGAACTTTAGTGTTGTAGCAGTCGCCTGCCAGCATGCACCAATCCCTGTGGGGGAGATGATGCTAGCCATTATTGAAAGAGCCCTTTAGAATACAGTTTGTAGCGGTAGGGGCCAATTAAGAATCTGGTCATGTTACTGGATGAACAATCACAGAAGTCTGGACTAATGGTTGTGAATATTGGTCTGATCTCACCCTTGCAGCTGGGTAATTTACATTCAGTTAAGTATTGATTTTTTTTTAAAGCTATTAATAATGGTGACCATGAAACTACAGGATTGTCGTAAAATCCCACTGCTTCACTAAGTACATTTGGAAAGGAAATCTGCTATCCTACTTCACCTACTTGTGCCTTCCACAAGGCACCACAAATAGGTAGAGTTAGAACCAAAGATCAAGGAAATCAACCAGCAATTAACCTGTATGATTGTTATAAATAGTGTTTAATGTGTGTCAGCCTGAAGCATTGAGCTGCAGAGTGGCAGCATTGTATACTGATTGACATCATGACCTGCCTGTGCTGCATAATTGCTGCAGATGTTCACTGCATGTGCTGAGCTAGTGCTGCACTGCCATGGTGCCTCACAAGCTACACAGTACAAAGACATTGGGCAGTGCTTTGGAACTCCTAAGGGTGCTCGCACCTCCCAAAAACTGGCCTTAACAAACCTCATTTCTCCTTTAAGGTTCTAGGCTTTATTAGGGTCACCATCATATTTACCTTTCTTGCCTCATAGAGGTAATATTTTCCATTTGCTTCCTTGGTATACATAAAAATGACTATTATTTCCATGTTACATTGCGGAATAGAATACATGATTCAGCTTAATATGAGCAGAATCATAATGGGAACCTGCCAATACTTTTAGGAACTTTAATCTTATCTTTACTTGGCTTTCAATATAAAAGAGTATTTTATGAATTAACATGGCTGTAAGGATTCCAATGATTTATGAAGTATGCTTGAAAATGTACTTGTGAATGGATTGCTGTAACTATTTTTGCTTTATTTTGTTTGTTTTATTTTAAGGTCCAGTTAGTAATACCAGGATTATCCCTTCAGCTTGTATTGCAATTTCTTCAGTTAGCATTTCGCTAGAATTCTAAAAATAATAATGAAAAATAATTTCAGGAAGCTGCTAGCTTCTCAGGATGTATGTATTTGCATAGATTGCTATCTCTGGTCCATGACAGTGGTTTATTGGCTTAAAAATATCTGTGGTTTTGTCACACTGTATGACAAACTGCATTTGACAGTCTGAGAGTAATGTATTTTTGTAGCTGTTTCTCATTCCTCTCAAATCACTGCAGTCTCCAATATCCCTTTCTGCACAAACACTTCTGCAATTGGCTGTGTGTCAAAGTATATATTTCACTTTTCTGTAGGTGTAATTTCATGTACACAAGGTTCATATGTCCTAAGTGTGAAGATTAAAATAATTCTAATTTACATGAGTGGAATAGCATTGGTTAATATTGTATTATTGTTTTAATACAAAACAAGGCAAAGTTTTGGCCAGAGAGTACATTGGTAATCATGTAAATAATGGAAAGTGAGTTATTGACTTGATACAAAGTGGAGCTGGAAAATGATATAGAATATGCCGAATAAGTGGTGGCGAGTTTCAGTTGGTAATTGCTCCTGGAAACTCGCTGAGCTGCAGGCCCATGTTGAACAAGGCTGGATGTGGATCACCATATGGTTAAACTGACCTTCTGCATCTTAGAAGCATCGCAAGAGGTCTCAGTGGTGAGTCTGCCTAGGTGGCCTGTGACTCTGGCACCCTCCCCAGAACATCCTGACAACCTTTGACTGTAGGCAAGGCTGTGGAAGAATGTTGGTTCTCAAAGTTATCAGAAACATTTAAAAACAATTAAGATTGTTATATATTAAGATTTTTTAATGTGTTATTAATAGCTATAAATGCTATCAATAGATACTATTAAATCACCAAGAAATAATTGAAAGCAGTCAAAATAGTGAACTTCTTTCACCTGATATCCACGGCAAAAGGACCCAGTGTTGGAACTGAGTCATTTTGCACACATTGGACTTGCGCTCTGTGTGCACCAAGGTCATACCAAGGCTGACTGAATGCTTTGAGTTTTCTTTGGAATCTTAGGCCACAGTCAACTCAATTTAGTCCATGTTAAAGGCCACTGTCAGTTTTGGGGGAATGCAGAGCAAAATGCTGTGTAAGTGCCAGTCCCAGGTTTTAATCCAAATCTGTGCTGAATTCAACAATTCCAGTCACGGTAATGGGGTCATCACAAATGAAATCTAGTGTCCGTGGACTATGAAAAAGGGGAAGAAAATACATGGTTGAGCTCCAATGACTGTTTTTCCAAAAGTGCAAATTTGGGTGTCAGCTGAAGGCAACAACCTGGATTTAATGGAAAATAACTGGCCAAGGGTCAAATTCAACTTTGAACACTTTGTCGTCTACATCTCCTATGAACATGGGAATATAAGAAACAGGAATAGGCTATTCAGGCCCTTATGATTGCTCCACCATTTAATAACATCATGGCTGATCATTTTCTTCAGTGACACTTTCCGGAACCAACTTGGTATTGGTTTATTATTGTCACTTGTACTGAGGTACAGTGAAAAATTTGTCTTGTATACCATTCGTGCAGATCAATTCATTACACAGTGCATTGCGGTAGTACAGGGTAGAAACAATAACAGAATTCAGGGTATACCAAAAAAAAATCTTACCTTTGATCTTGTTAGGTTTTGTTTTTTTTTGTCAATATACTTGGGGAGGAATATGGGCATTTTTGTATTTTACTTGGAGTAATTTAGATTCCAGAGTGATCTAATGTGTACGGGTGGGAAATAATTAGAAATGCAAGTAGAATGTTTGTCTTTATTGCAAGGATATATGAAAGGAGGGAAGTCTTGCTATAACTGTAGGGCATTGATGTGATCACAACTGGAAAAACAATAGGGTTTTGGTGGTCTTGTGTAGCAAGGAATATGTTTGCATTGGAGGCAGTTTTTAGAAGGTTCACTGGGTTGATTTCTGGAAAGAAGATGAGGAATAATTGAGTTGGTTGAGCCTATGCATAAGCAGTCAGAAGAATAAGAGATTATTTTATTGAAATGTGCGACATTCTGGAGTCATAAAATTATGTAGCATGGAAACAGGCCATTCGGCCCAATTTGTCCATGCCTACTAGTGGACACTGTCGCGTATTAATCCCATCTCACAGCACTTGGTCCATAGCATTATATGCCTTAGTGATTCAGCTGCTCATCTAGACACTTAGTCTGCAAGGATATTGGTCCCCCTCTGATTCAAGTGCAACCCATCCCTCTTGTACAGGTCACCTCTACCCCAGAAGAGATCCCAATGGTCCAAGAACCTGAATCACTGCCCCCGTACCAGTTCCTCGGTCACTAATTTATCTGGCCTATCTTTCTATTTTTGACCTCGCTCGCACGTGACACCAGGAGTAATCCGGAGATCACCACCTTCAAGGTTCTGCTTCTCAACTTCTTACCTAACTCCCTATACTCATTCTGCAGAACCTCATCCCTTGTTCTACCTATGTCATTTGTATCAACATGTAAAATGACCTCTGGCTGTTTGCCCTCCCATTCGGAGATATCTTTGACCCTGGCACCCAGGAGGCAACACTGATAAATATAATAGAGATGGTAAAGAATTTCTTCTCTCAAATAGTTGGAAATATTTTGAAATCTCTCCCCAAGGAGCTGTGGAAGCTGTCATTAACTATATTCAAAGTTCAAGCAGAAACGTTTTAGAATTAAAGTGAAGTTGGGGACTTTGGCATTCGGACACGAAGGTCAGATTGAAGCTAAATTCAGATTAGTAGTGATATTAGTGAATGATGGAGCAGGCTCAAAGGGCCATAAAATCGATTTTCGCTTTGGTTTCTTGTCTTCTTATGTTTCTTTCAAAAAAAACATGCACAGTTATCTATTTTTGATAAACTATAAATTAAACAGTTGTTGGGGTTTTTCTGTGATAATATAGCAGTCACTGTAGACTGTGTCCAAGCTCAAACATAGTTAATACATTCGGTTCATTCCTGTAAAATACATGATGTTTGAGGGCTCTTTGATCAAAGCACCATGTTTACTATATTTTTACATAGAATTTCACAGCACATGTCAGGGCATTCGGTCCAAGAGGCCTCTGCTATTGTTTATGCTCTACATATCTCTCCTCTTTCCATTCTTCATTTTGCACTATCTTCTCATTCCTTTCTCTCTTGTACTTGTACATCTTCCTCTTAAGTGCTCAAAAGCATGTTATTTCAACTGCTATGAGGTAAAGATTTTCACGTTCTTCCAGAGTAAAGAATTTTCTCCTAATATCCCTATTAGATTTCTGAGTGACAGCTTTGAATTTAAGACTGTCATCGATCTCATAAGTGAAGCAACCAGTCTCTTCTCTCCCACAGAACCCAATTGTAGATTTAATGGCCTTCAATAGGCAGCCTTCCAGATTTTTTTTTGTGGAGAAAAGAGCCAACCTTGATCAGTTTTACCTAACAGTTGCAACCCACACCACTTCTGGTGTCATCCTTTTAAAGAATTTTTTGCACCTTCCCCACTGTTGCCTGTAATACTGAAACCAGAACTATGCACAGAACTCTTAAGTGTGATTTATCCAAGGAGTGGCAGTCATGCAGAAAAACCCCAACAACTATGTCTTTTTTATTTATGGTCTAGCAAAAGTAGATAGTTGATAGGTAAACATGGGTCATTGTAGTCCACTTAACAACAATGGATGGAAAACAATAAGTAACTTTTCAATAGTTGGTGTTCAATTGCTCATCATATACATGTGTCTCACACATGCACACACACACCCTTTTCAGAGATTGGGACCCTGGGAGAGACTAAATGAAGACTGGGCTACACAAGTTGTCTTGGGGTAGATGTCGAAAAAGCACAGACCTTAATTGACATCACACAAATGGCTTTCTGTCCCTGTCAAATGAAATGGGACTGATGTGGCTAGAAATCGTTACAGAAAGATTGTTACCATGGGAAAATCTGCCATGATAATTGTGACAGAGTTTGAAATATGCTTGTGTGCTGTGTTGTGAAAACTGACACATTTTGAACTGCAAAGCTAAAGCCGTCTCCGACTGTTCCTGATGTGATTGCTTTATACAATTAAGACACTTTTGTATCACGAACATTAAGGATGTTTTCTGTATTGTTACATCTGAGAAGGAGTACCTCGTGCAGTCATACAGCTGGCCTTTAGTTTCATCTTAATTAGTGCCAGCACTCTAAATGGGCACCTAAATTGTTTTGTAAGCGGCCATTGTGATTGCTGGTAAGATAAATTATAGCAAATTGCAAAACATAGCTCAATAGCATGAGAATAAAGCTCTTCTGCAAGTGTCCCTGGTTTTCATTCCCTTGCTCCCCCCCCTCCTTTCTATTATCATTTCATCTCTTACTTTCTCAAAATCACAAGACAAGGGAGCAGAAGCAGGCCATTCAGCCCATCATGGCATTTTTGGCCTTAGTCTTTATCGTTGGGTTTATCAATCAAACAAAATTCAGAGGGACATGAGTGAAGTCCTGCCAAATTTAATAATGCTAAAACGCAGCATACTTAAGTCCTTGGTGTTGTGCATCTGACTTTGGCTGTGAAGAGAAAGTTAGGAGTTAAGATGAGCATGAATTTACAGTGTGATTGAAGACCAATAATCTAAAATTTAAGAGGGTAAGGTGCACGTTAATCCACAATTTAATTTGAGAGGTCACCAGATAATCTGTAATCTGTGTTAGCCTTGAACTTCCAGTGGAGAGGATCCATCTCCTAACTACACTTCAGTGAGTGGAGGCGAGCATTTTGGGTATAATGTTTTCCCTGAGTTTTGTGAATTAAATGCATGTCTCTTGCATTGATGGGATATAAAATAGGAGGCTTGAAAAGTGTCCCTTCTCACAATGTTGCTTTAACAATGTACTGCTGTTTATTTTGAATAAGCAACTCAAAGAAAATCACTTGCCATTTGAAGAAACTGCTCTCATAAACTTAGTGTCCCAGAGAACTAAGCATGGGTCTGAATGGAAGCAGAAATCAACTTAAAATTTGAAACTTGTGTGTAGTGAATGGCAGGAATATGCAGCAAATCACATAAATATCAGCATTTTTAATTTTTTGGATATCAGTATCACTTATTTCCATAACACTGCATCAAGCTTGCAGCATACAAGGTCATGGAATCCCAACTGGGCTTCTTCTCTACTTCATTCCTACCCAAACAACATACTTCTATTCCTTTCCCTCATGATCTAATCTAGCTTCCTCATAGGTGTAGAAATAGTAATCATCTCAACTGGTGTATGTGGTAATATTCCACATTCAAATAATTCATGTGGTTGGGTAAAGAAGTTAGCTCCTAAGTTCTCCACAACTAGATTATTAAATTGCTAAGATTTATGCTTGTTACATGTTGATTCCTGGTTCATTTTTTTAACCCTGGCATTTTCACCATGAAATTTAGACTCAAAACTATATACTCTTGTATTTTACTTGCATGTGGAAATACAAAAAAAATGTTTATTTTCTCACTTATTGTGGCTCCTGATGCCCAATTGTTATGTTCTCTGTAATATTAAAATGAGGCATTGTTTCACATATTTATTTGCTTGAATTCATTATTTCATCTGTGGATTTATTTCTTCAAAGAATATGTGAAATGGCTGTTGATCAAGCAAAATTTGTCAATAATTGACTCTTTACTGATAGTTGCCCTGTCTTAAGTATTGAAAAGCTCCTAATAAACTTGATCTGTCAGGGGAAACAACCCACTTCCCCTCCCCTTCCTTTTACAAAACTTGTGAATATCTAAGGTAAAAATAACAATTATGATATCCATAAGCTTAATCTTTGCAGAAGATAAAGGAATAAATCTGTAAGCATTTATGGCAAACAACTTATTGTAAATTTAATGTAATAAATGAACATTTTCAGTATTTATTCCTTGGCCTTGCTCTGTTTCCATTTGCTGAAGATTGCTCCTTGGAAGACTACCTTTCAGCATTGTCAGCTGCTACTAGCAAGACCATCAATAACAAAGACACATTCTAATACTGTATTGCTCATACTTTCCCTCCCTGCTCTGTTTGTAGGCTTGTGCCAGGAAGTCTGAAAACTTAGTTGATGTGAGGAATTAAAATAATGAAAAATAAATACTTTGTTTTCAACCAGGAGAATGGGACTACCTAAATTGCTCTTGCATAGAATTGGTATATACTCAGGGTTGAATGGCCTCCTCCTGTGCTGTAACTATTATATGATTCAGTGAAAGTTGAAGGAGAATTCACCATTTTTGCCTTGGTAAATGTTGTGTAATGAAAGCTAGAGTGCTATTTCATCCACTTGAAAAGACAAAAGGCAGTTTCCATTACACCAATCTTCCTTTATTTTCTCCCATTTAAGCATCAATTTTTTCTATTGAATGGCTGACACTCAGCATGCTGAATTCAAAAATCTTGGGCATATTTATAAGTCCTTCCGTTAGAATTATCCCTTCCTGCGTGTGCAACTTGCTGCTGACCAAGCTCTTTACTCTTCCACTCAAACCTCTTTACCCAACTATGAACAACAGAACCTTCAGCTCTTTTGATCCTACCATGTAAGTTTTCTCCAAAGCCTTTTCTCCAACTTTTTGCTTCTTGTTTGCTTTTAGAGGGTTTCTCAAAATTTATATTGTCAGCTATGCTTTTGGTCATTTGACAGCTCAGTATTTCTCCTATGAATGTTTTTTTAACAAATGCATGTATTTGACCAGTTCAGTACAACGGATGGGGTTTCAGTAACCCTAAACCTCTTCATCTCTTCACCAGGATTACTTTGGTAACAGATTTCAATAATCAAATCCAACTATTCGGCATCCTTTAAGTATGCAATTATTCTTGGATTTCAGTCTTTTCATTATTTCTACAATGAGAGTCGTATTCTCATTTAGAAATTACAGTGTGTGATAAATTTTGTTTCTCTTTACTGTCAAGATAGTTAGGCAGGGTTTTGAATACTTCCTCATTGATCAAGGTTACTGTGAAGGGCACAACGCTGTAAGCAAGACATTAATTGTTTCAGTAGCTGGATACCATTGGCTTACGTCAGAGCTGCAAAGGCTCTTGGATTTATTCCCAGTGACCAAAGACTAAAGCTTTAGTTCACATGGGTGTTTAAATAAGAATACTGAAACAAAGAGAAAAACATAATTGTATTTGGGACCACGGAAGACAAGTTCAGATCTGAGCTGACTAGGGAACACCATTTAGTGGTTGTGTTGCTCGAGGAAAGGAATGGTTTTGAACTCTGTTTGCCCTTATTCAGTTGTCGCACAATTCCTTGCACTAAACTCAGCTGCAACAGAGACTTGCATCTTTCTGCTGTTTTAATGAATTTATCCAGCACTTTCTGGATCAGAAATGGTGTAGAATGAGTTGGTAAAACAAATTTTACATACATTTGTTGGGGTTATGCCAAAGCCTTTTCCAGAAGAGGTCACCAAGAAGACCATGTTTCTTCTAAAATCTGCTTGTCCCGACAAGGAGTATTTGGCATGGATCATTCCCAATCAGCTGCTCCTGTTCTGTACCAGAATAAAGCTGTACTGATGAAGCTATCACCTTTTGAATCATGGATTAACTGAAGGTGTTGTCTGACTCCTAATATGGATAGAAAAGATCCCATTGTTCCATTCAATGAATAACTGGGCTGTTCTACCATGTGCCTTGGCTTACTTTTATTACTCGACCAATGTCAATGAAAAGTAGATTATTTTGTTAATTATCATCACTTCTAGGTGGTCATTAGTGACCAGAAACTTAGCTGGATCAGTCACATAAATAATGTGGCTTTGAGAGTAGTCCAGAGGAAGGGTATCCTTGGGTGAGTGACTTTACCTCCCAATACCCAAAACTATCCACAAAGCACAGGTCATGGCTCTCCACTTGGCTGAAGAAATACAACTTAATAAGCTTGCTTGGCTTGGCATGCCGTCCCCCACTCTAAGCATTCATTCCCTCCACACTTTGTACTCTTTGTACTTTGGTTGCAGTGTGTACTATTTATAAGATACCTTGAAGTTATTCAATAAGGCTACACTGACAGTACCTCCCAAACCCCCCAACTTTTTCCACCAAAGAGGACAAAGGCAGCAGGTGGTTGAGGACACCAACACCTGCAGTTTCCCCTCGTGACTTAGAAATGCACTGCTGTTTGCTGGGTTTAAATGCTGGAACTTGCTGCACAATTGCACTGTTGTGGTACTTTCACCAGATGGCTCACCATCTTCTCAAGGGCAATCGGAGGTGGGTAATTTAAGCTGTTCTTGCCAGGGTCACCCACATTTTGTGAATGAATAAAGAGCATTCATTGGTGTTTAAGGAAATGCTGTGTTCAAATTCACTGTCATGTTTTTAAATTATAATAATGTCTATGCTTCAGAAGTCCTATGGCTGGAATTTGGATTTCCATAGCACCTCTGTATAGAGATTGGAATGTATGGGTCTGTCATTGAGGTACCATTAGTGCAAGAGGTGTGTTTAAAAAAAAACATCTCAAATATCATAATTGTGCAGGTTGGGGTTGAATATATTTTTCATTAATCAGATTAATCAACGTTTTCTGGTGTAGACATTTTATTGATTTCTTTTCCTGTGCTTTGCTTTTTATTTCTTATTAAAATAAATGACTTCAAAAATAATGTGTTTTAACCCAGAAAAGTGCAAGTGTCTGCTTATAAAATTGCAAGCACGTGTCTCTCGAAAGTCTGGAAAATTACAATGTAAAGGGTTAAAATTGGGACAGTGGAGGATCAGTCAAGTGATTTGGACTTGCATTTCCTTGACCAGACCTTGAGAAGCTAGAGATCCTGTGGAATGAAGTAATGGAAACCCAGCTGCTGAATTCCAAAAATGTCGACTCCAGGGAACATTTGTGAGAGTTAAACTGTGCAGAAAAATTCTTCACTCACTGGAATTTATAATACACTGGTTGTATGGCTATTTGAGTGAAGAGGGTAATTAAAACATTTTAACAAATTTTAGTTATAGTTACCATTTCCATCATTGAGGGAACATATAACACTGTAGATGTTTCTAAAGGGAAATTAAATCACAGTTTTTAAATGTAAAAGACTTTTTTAAAAATTAAAAACATAATCCTAATCGCATTTACCTAATAGAAATGCTATTTCAATGCTACCTTGAAGTAAGTTAGAAATGAGCAAAAATAACACAAAATATATTTCATTTGAAAGCTTCTTGCTAGTTTGAAACCAACGAATGGTTTTACTTGTGGACAGAACTTTGGACAGTGATAGTCAAGAGCTATTGGTTATAATTGTATTGCAACTTAAAATTAAACTATAAAGGAAACCTAAGGTCACCTTTTGAATCTGACTTGATGACTTCTTTTTTTCCTGTGTATCACAGAATGCCATTTTTACATTTTTTTTATTTTGTAGGCTGGTTTACTTTCCTCGGTTTAATAAGAGGGAGTTTGCAGGCAGAGGGCCTCGCAGTTTATGCGTTGAAATATTTTGCATGTGCTCATGCACCACCTTTAGATTTATTTCAGTATTGCACCAGGTGCCAGTTAGTTTATAGCTCGGCTTTTCCATTTCTCATGTGACTTGTAAAGTTTTTCTTCTCTGACTAAAGTTTTCTCACTGAAGTACATTTAGAAATGAACCTGCCGATAATGGATTGAATAAGAATCCCTCCAATTGTAGATTGATGTGATGTAGCACTTAAATTATTTGCACCTAATAACATACCCTCCATAAAAATACAGATCCATCAATGTAACCTCTTCATATCTAAGGAGTACAATGCCCTGCAAATTCGGGTTTTCAGCAGTTGGTTGCATTATTTTCAATTTTTAGTTTATTTTCTGAACTTTCTTGCACTCCGTGCTCTCCCACCAAATTATTTCCTCTCACCAGATTTTTTTACCCTCAGTTGGAATGGAGCCACAGGCCTGCCTGCAGCTATCGCCATGGTTTCATGACTTCCATCCTTTGATCTTTCTATCAAGAGGTACAGCTAAGTGGTCCCAGGCCTGTGTTTCTTCTTTCCTCCTCATGTTTGTATTTTCACTCATTTCTCTCTTATCTTTATCATCCACATTCTCACCTCCCCACTCTCGTCCCCCACCCCGTCTTTCCATACCCCAGGAAGGCTTCAATGAGAATGTATCTTCAGGACTCGCCATTTTCCAACCTCATTATCCAAGCTAAACTGCCTACAGCTTTGCAATTTTAATGGGTTAATTTATGTTCCAGTCTTGTTAAGCAAACCTTTATTAACAATTATATTATAAAAAATATGAAATTGTATCATTGTGTTCTCTGTTTCAATGAATAGATTGCAAATACAAATTATTTCGACTATATTGAACTAATTACCACAATGCTCTGTGTTCGTGGTTTTGTCAAAATCATACGAGGGGATTATAAAGAAATTCGTAAGCACCACTTTCAAGTGATCTCTAATGTAAGGTGGAAATATGTGAAATAATGTCTTGTACAGCCATATGACAAATAACTTTATTTTTGACATTCTCATGCAGTTTCTTGTGCCCCCTTGTGGAGTTTTAAAATTTGATGACAGGCTTACGTGGCATTTCAACTTGTTTCTTGTTTCTTTGAATCCATAGTGCATTTAAGTGGAATAATTGATCCACTATGGATGTGCTTCATGCTATCATATTTTAATCCGTGGTTTGAATTGCATGCTTAGCATCTTGATAGCTTCACAGGAAGAAACATATTTAAATGTAAAAACATAATTATATAAAAGTGCTTTTACACTCTCAATTATTCTGCAAGATGTTATTTGATATTGAATGTATTCCTGGAGTTTTTATTTGTTTTTCTGTATTTTATATGCAATACAATAAAAGTGAACTGCGCATGACCTCTGCATAAGTGTGACAGGAAATCTACATTGAGTAACTTCTCAGCTAATATTCCCCATAGTTGAAATTTTTAAATGTTTGCAGTGAAGATTTAAAGGAAATTAAAAGATGCAAATTTGAATTGGGAATTAAAAAAAACCAAAAAGAAGAAAAATCTTAACATTTGAGGTGGTATACTTCACCAGAGCAATATTTTTTTATATCAGATGCTGACCATGTGTGCTGCTCATTAAGACACAACATAACTAATGTGCTTGTTTGTTGTATTGTTATGAATAGGCTGCAGGAAAAAAAAGTCATTTAAATCAATATACTCAATGTTGTATAATTTTCTTAATCCAGCATATCGAATTTTGCCCACCATTACCACAAAACGTATCAGGCCTGTAATTACCAGTGCATCACCCTAATTTTATGCAGCTCAAAATGCACTCTTGAGATAAAACTCAAGTTTGGAAAGACAAAGTCTGTAATTATACTGCCAAGCATGTTTCAATGTTCATATTAATGTAGTACAACAACTGCACCCATCCATTTTCTTGCTTTACTGAAATCTTTAAGAAAGCTTAAAATTAGCAGCACTATAATTTACCATTAGACTCAACTGAAATTGTAGCAGCATCACTACATGGTTATTTAGTACCCCAAAATTAGCTTTAGTGTGAAATTCCAACTTTAAAATCTCAACCAGAGAGTTCTTAGAGCTCATTTAGAACTCTCAACTGGACAGCAAGTAACAATGCTGATTAGATTCACAGAAAAATCACATTTTGGAATGCAGTTCAGACTTAACCATTTAGGACTGTATTCTAGAAGCATTGTTGGGCTTCAAATAGAATAGCAGTCTTGGATATGGTGATATTCAGGCAGTCCAGATAACCCTTGAGCAGCAGGTGATTATCTTTCACTTCATTGCCTCAGTGCAACCACAGAAATAGAATGGGTACAAATAAAAACTGAGGAAATTTTAAAAATTAGCAACATGTTTTTCCTTTGAAAATAGTTCTTAGCTAAGCAAGGAGCATTTGATCAGCACACTTCAGTTATGTTATATTCATGCCTCATTGCAGGAAGTAAACTCTGGAATTAGATAGTGAAATACAGTATGAAGATCTGGATTTTATAATTAAGTGGTGCAGTTTAGTTGACAAATCTTCCTGCAAAAACTGACTCAGTTATAGAATCCTAATCTGTTTTAATTATTTATTTACTCGGGATGTGGACATCACTGGCAATGCTGCCATTTGTTATCCATCTCTAGTAGCCTCTGAACTGAGGAAGGAATTAAGAGTCAACTGCGTTGCTGGGTCTGGAGTCACGTGTAGACCAGACTGGGAAAGGGTGCCAGGTTTCCTTCCCTGAAGGGCATTAGTGAACCAGATGGGTTTTTGCGATTAACATGAGTAAGATGTAATAACTGTGAAGATTTGCCATTAACTCTTGCACACTTAGAAGGACTCAAAGATGTGACACAATTTCATGTTACTGCTAAGAATTACTTTATTCAAATAAAACAATAAAAGCTACAGTGATCCTCTAATAAATAATCAATTCAGTGCAAATTACTGAAATTTTGGTATAGTTGATAGAACCCAAATTTAACAATAGCAACTTTAGTTCAGCAGTAAAATTAAACATTCAGGGTAGTTGTGGAATTTTTAGTGAATTCTTTGCATTCACTTGGGAGGGCTTAAAGCACAAAAGTGATATTAATATGCTTTCATTTTAAGATAATGTATAAACCTTAATAACAGGTTATTACTGCCTCAGAATTAGATTGTGTAGCACCATGTTTTTTCTGTACCAGGCATTCCAATTTATATGAAAAATAAAAAATGAGTAAAATTTGTGAATTTGCAGTGTGATTTTGATTCAAGATTTCTAAATGCAGGAATGTAGTTGGATGCCATTTCTGGGATTTCTGTCCACATTGAAGTGACCCCCAAAATTTCACAGCCTGCTTCTCTGGGACTGGAGGGGATTCTCATGAGCAACTTTAACCCACGGATCACCTGATCAGAGTCCCACCCACCAATCATGCAGACACACCTCCCTATTGATCAGCCAGCATGAAACTCTGCTGTACTTCTGACAAATACTCACCCAATCAGCTGGCTTCCCACACCCCCCCTCCCCCCCATCACTGATTGCTGGTGACCAGCCCTCATTCTGATCCTTGGTTTGTGTCTCCTCTCCCACACCACTGGATTTTTGACATTATGAGAAATCACATTTTATTAATAATCAACGGAGAAAATGCTTGACATGCTCAGCAGGTCAGGCAGCATCTGTGGAAAGAGAAATAACGTTGATGTTTCAAATTAAAGAACCTTCATACTCTTCATAGATGCCATCTGACCAGCTAACAGTTTCCAGCATCTGCAGTTTTTTTATTTTCATTCAGGTTTTATTCAGTTGCCTTTTGACATTTTTCAGGTTTGCTATGTGAGTTTATCGATCCTTTTTAGAGTTCCTTTTAATCACTTCATATCCCTTCTTCAGAATATTCCAATTTGATAAACACAATTATAATGATCTATTTATGTGAATCACTTTAAGAACTTGTATTTATATGTAGTATTATTGTACAGCTTATTCTTAAAAGAAATAAGCTGCCTCCATTGAACATTATACAAGATCAATCAAACCAAAGAAACCCATTGTGTCAGTCAATCTGAGAGATGCCACAAGTCCACAGACTTTTTTCTAAGCATTCAACATGTATTGAACATAAGACCGTGAAGAAAGTCATTAGACTTTCTGGAAAATTCAGCCAGCTCACTCACTTCACCTGTCATATAATTTTCAGCTAGCCATCATGATACTATTTTATTTGTTTTGCTCATTCATCATTTTTGACTTTGGAGTTTTAGTACATATGATAGGGCCAACCGTAAATGAACCAATTTGAAAATGTTTAGGGAGCCAATAGTCCAAGGTGCCCTCAAACCCTGATTAGATTGTATTACATCTATTCCACATTTTGCTACCCCGAACAAGTGCTGGCATGGTTACAGTGGACTGAATATCTTTCTTCTGTGGTTACTAAAATAATGGAGCAAGCCTTGTTACCATCAATTCATAGAATTCTTTAGCGCAGAAGGAAGCAATTACTCTCACTGTAGCAATGCTGGCTCTCAGAGAGCTATCTGGTCGGTCCCATTCACCTGCATATCATTTAAAAAAAAATTCCACTTCCCTTGTAAAAGCTATAGGGATTCTGGTTTCACTGCTGTTTCAGGTTAGATATTCTATGTCCAGTTAGCCAGCGCCTACAATTCTATTTTTGGCTTTAAAACTAACCTTTCCCGTCATTCTCTAGATATTAATTCCCTAACCCAGCAAAACAGATTTCCTTTTGTCTTCTTATCAAGATCCATCATGAATTTGGAACATCTCTGTATCAAATCTTCTAATCATTTCTGTTCCATAAAAAGGAGCTCCAGTTTCACTGGTTTCTTGACTTAACTAAAGCTACTTATCTTCAGTTTTGAAGTTTGTGAATTCCTTCTGCATCTTCTTTGTGGTCATAGCATCTGTCACACTTAAGACAATTGAGCTTTAAAATCTACAACAATATTTCACTGTAGTATTCAGACCACTGCAGTAAGTGAGATGTCATCTTTTAGAGGTGCAATTAAACCAAGAATGTGAAAATACTATGAAGGGAACACAAGAGTTCTCACCAGGTGCCTTGGTCAATATCTGTTCCCCAATTAATATCACCAAAGCAGATTATCTTGTTTGTTGCTTGTGGTACCTGCTGTGTGCATTTTGGCTGCCACCAAATTATAATTCTTGTATACAATCTGGATTTTAAGTATTCAGGGCACAATATCTAAATTAATAAATGGCACAAGTATAGCGAGCGTTGGATTATTGGGAAATCTCAAGGTCATAGAACGTGACATCAATGCATTTGTGTCCTTCAAAGAAGGATTCCATAAACTAGATGCCATTTTCAAATTGCAGTTGGACCAGTAATGATCTCTTTACCTTTTGTCCTTAATTCTTTTAACAAGAACCTCTAAGATATTGTATGCTTTATAGCTTTATCTTATTTTTCTCTCATCGTTAATAACATATGCATTTAGCCTTGGTCTTTCCATGTTCTTCTAGTGCTTTGCCTTTTGGTGTATGTTTTCTTTGTTTATTCTTCCTGTCATCTCACACTCTGGATGTTACTTCTAATCTGATGTCAGTTTGCCCAATCTAGCAATTTAAGTAAATCCACCTGTAACCACTTACTTACCTCTTCACAGTCAGGCACATTTCCTATTTTTCCGTAAGGTACTATCTTGGACTTCATATCTTCTGGATTTGAATATAGGGTACACGTGAGAATAACAGGAAATACCACTGTTTATACGTCCCCTGTCTGAAAACATTAATTGATTAGAGTGGCCACTTTTCCCTGTCCAACTTCTCAGCAAAGCTACTACATTAGCTTTAATACCATTCAGCCTCATTTTATCAACAAGCCTTCTGTTTCATACTTTGGCTAACAACTTCTGATGAGAATCCATATTCTGCATTTCTCTCATCAGTTCACTTCATTATATTTTTTAAAAAACTCTAAATTTGTTTGACGTCACTTGCTGTAGACAAATCTTATTTGTTTTTAAGTAATGCCTTTAGAAATGAATAATTATTCTACAAAATAGTCTCTAAAATATAGCGCACCTAACATCAGTAGTGGTGTTTGGTTGCCCAATTTATAACTTACTCCCAATTTAAACCGAAGCTTTTTAAAGGTATTTTAATAAAAAACATTGCCTTAAATTTAACTGTATGTGGCTGGAGCAGGGTAAACGTAGAATAAGTGTATTTTGGCTTGACTGCCAATATCAGAAATAACATTCTTTAGGGAGATTTTAATTGTAAGTACTCAGCGACAGCATCTAAGTATTGTGTTTTAATCTCCTACCTCTGAAACTTACCTCTTACCTTTACAGAATTTGGACCAGAATGTGGTAGTTTTGTTCTGTGGTTCATAAATTTCACTTGAAACTGACCAGTTACTCTTCATTGAACATTCTTGTAAAGGCAGAACGAGAGATGATCAGATAAATCTCGATTGAATTGGAACTTGGATAAATGATCTAATGAGAAATCTGTATATAACAAAAGGTGGTGGATCTGTAGCTGTCAGAAAAAAAAATCATCTCCAGAGGACCTAGTTCTTGAAGACAGAAATTAGGGGAAATTATCACTCTTTCCACTCAACGTGACAGGAGATGGAAGCCTTGTCATATGCAGCCACACTTTGTGATACTTATAAATTCCTTGGTACCAGAAACCAGTTTTAGCAGCTTCCTTGAATAGACCAGTGCAATTGAGATGTAAGGTATGACAAAAAAAATCATTTGATAGTACTTTGTTATGAACTAGTACATCCAAAATGGTTCTGTGCTAGATGCCATGAGATGCCTTGATTAAAGTGCCTGAGGCACAGTTGATACTCAGAGTTACAACACAAACAAACAGGAAGAAAGTAATCTTCTTTTCCATTAATCCAGAGAATTATTTTACCAAATTTGTTCAAGGAGGAAAGTAGGAATAATCCTAGAAATTATAGACCAGTGAATCTCACATCAGTGGTAGGGAAGTTATTGGAGAGGATTCTTCAGAAAAGCATGGCCTAATTAAGGACAGTCAGTATGGCTTTGTGCAGGGCAGGTCTTACTAACTTGATTGAGTTTTTTGAGCAGGTAATGAAGGTGATTGATGAAGGTAAGGCAGTGGATGTTGTCCACATGGATTTTAGTAAGGAATTCGATGAGGTTCCTTATGGTGGGCTCATCCATAAAATTAAGATGCATGGGATCCATGGTGAAAAGATTGTTTGGATTCAGAATTGGCTTGCCCGTAGAAGACCGCAGGTAGTGGTCGATGGGACTTATTCTGGTTGGAGGTCTATGACTAGTGATGTTTCGCAGGGATCCTTACTGGGATCTCTGCTGTTTGTGATGTATTTAAATGACTTGGATGAAAACATGCATAGGTGAGTTAGTAAGTTTGCAGATGATGTAAAGATTGGTGGTGGTGTGGATAGTGTAGAAGATTGCCAAAGGATACAGGATGTGTGGAGAATTGGCAGATGTAATTCAATCTGGACAAGTGTGAGGTTTTGCACTTTGGGAGGTCAAATGTAAAGGGAAAGTACACAGATAATGGCAGGACTCTTAACAGCACTGATGTACAGTTGGATCTTGGGGTCCAAGTCCATAACTCCCTGAAGGTGGCTGCACAAGTTGATAGGGTGGTAAAGAAGGCATATGGCATGCTTGTCTTTATTAGTCGAAGCATTGAATTCAAAAGTCGGGAAGTTATGCAGCAACTTTATAAAACTCTGGTTAGGCCACATCTGGAGTATTGCATTCAATTCTGGTCGCCCCATTATAGGAAGGATGTGGAGGTTTTGGAGAGGGTACAGAGGAGGTTTACCAGAATGCCGTCTGGATTAGAGGGCATGTGCTATATGGAGAGGGTGGACAAACTAGGGCTGTTTTCTCTGGAGTGGCGAGATTGAGAGGAGACCTAAAATTATGAGAGGCATGGATAGAGTAGACAGCAGGTATATTTTTCCCAGGGTTGAAATGTCTCATTCCAGAGGGCATGCATTTAAGGTGGGGGGGGGGGGGGGGGGGGAAGAATTCAAAGGAGGTGTCTGGGGCAAGTTTTTTGTATTGAGAGTGGTGTGTGCCTGGAATGCACTACCAGGGGAGTGGCACTGTGGTGGAGGGATACAGGCATTTAAGAGGCTCTTAGATAGGCACATGAATATTGCAGAGAATGGAGGGATATGGACTTTATGCAGGCACAAGGGATTAGTTTAATTAGATGGCATTAGCTTAATGAGCTTAGTACAACATCAAGGGCTGAAGGTCCTGTTCCTGTGCTATACTGTTCTGTGTTCCTCACTGGGAAACCACACAATGAAAACAGCATCCCCTCCTGTCTGCTGCCACACACTTCCCAGAGCTTTGATTCAGTACAGTATTGGTTTGGCTTGGCAAAATCTGGTGCATAATGTGAGGAATATATACACTAAAAAATATTGAATTGGAATCTGAATAGTCCTATTGTATTAGTAATTCAATACCTTACAGTGGACATGCAATTATATTTTTGAATGCCAAATAATGTCATTTATCTGCATAATAATTGTAATTTCATTACATTTTCTAATATTGGTCCGTATTGCGTGGGTCATCCATCCCAACTTTGAACACTATGTTGCACTCACAGTGCAAGGAGAGATAATTACACAGAGCAGCAGATAGCAAAAATTCAGAATACCATAAACATCTGCTTCCATGCAGACTCTTGGGTTAATTAAGTTTAGATATTCGGAAAAGTTTTAGCTTATTAGAGTTATAGGACTTAGCAATTTGGCTGTTATTACTCTTGTCTATGAATAATACAGTTTGATCACTTCAGCTTGCACTACCAGTTGTGGACTATATAATGGATATAAGGAAAAGACTGTTTTAACCATTTCAGTTAAAGAATGATCAAAACTTTGGAACGGTTTTTTTCTAGACTAGTCTAGACTATGTCCTTCTTTGCATTTCTTGACTAATGTTATGGTACCATGAAGATATTTTTTTTGCATAGTGATTGTAAGGATCTGAGTAGACTTTGCATCTCCTATTTTCCAGTTAAGTCTCAGGAAGTAAGCAATATCTAGATCTGCAGTGGAAATGCTGAGATATGGTAGAATGGTGATTATTTTATTGGACTAGATATGCAGGTGGTTACACAAATAATCCAGGAAATCGTTTGTTCAATTCCCATAACAGCAGTTGAAGAATTTCATGTGGATTTTGGGATGCGCAGCCATGCTTTCATTGTAATTTTTGTTGTAACTTTCACATTTCCTCTGACTTTCTTCCCAATAGCAGGGAAGGTATGCAATTAGAAAATTGAAGTCGCTAAGGATACTTTAAACTATACAGTTCCTTCTGTTTTGCCATTGAATCTAACTCTGCATGTGCAAAAGCCAACAGCCTTTCTATTGAAAACTTTTCCACAGACTAAATATGCCCATAATTATGTTTCCAGAAGTGGGAGTCTTTACCACAAACCACTCCTTTGGCTATTTGCACTTGTATTTTTTTTTACATTTAATAACTATAAATTGTTGGCTGTAATGTTAAGTAGACTGTGCTTCTAAGATAGGAAACCTGAAACCAATTTAAAGCAAGGAGTTGAAGACATGTTTGGTGAGAATTAGGTGAGAAAGGGTTAATATCACAGCAAAGCATCTGATTCTTGATCTTTACCTTGGAGATAGTTGAGCAGATGTATTCCCATGTAGTGGACAAAAACAAAAAATGATGGAATTCTCAGCAAGTCAGGCAGGATCCATGGAGAGGGAAACAGTTGATGCTTCTGGTTGATGACTTTCATTAGAATGCTGATGATACTAATGTGATTTATGGTCACAGATTTTGCAACTTTCAGATAGAACATTGGCATGTCTGAGGAAAATCTTTTTATCTAGTATTTCTGATTAGTTTAATTTGGAAAAGCATTCAAAGATGCTTCTGTCATTTTTGAGCAGGGATTAGCTAGTCATGATCTGTAATTTTTTTTCATTGAAGGTGTTCGAGGACGTGCAGTCACATGGTTTTTAAAATGATTTGAAACTTTAGTTTTATTTGAAATAAACTAATTCAGTGTGAGCTGTAGGTTTTTCTACCTTTTTTAACTGCTGATATTTATAAATGTGGTTTATACAAATAAGCTCTCCATTAAGTGGTTGTTGGTATTAGGGCCTGTTGATATTTTCATACACTATTTGTATCTTTGCAACCTAAGTTTCAGATTTGTATACTGCTGGCATATCTGAGGTTGCTGCCCTAGCAACTCTGTGCTCTTGGATAAGGTATAAAATTAAACCTGTTATCTGATGTATCGTTCTGCCTTGACCTTGAGACCTTGATTTGTCTGTCAAATGATGCAACTGTCCTCATTTGATGGAGTGTATAGCTTGAAAACTGGGCCCAATCAGTCAGTCTATGCTGCTGTTTATACTTAACTCAAAATTCCTTGTTTCCTATTATATCTTCTTAATCTCCAAAACTAATTTCATATTCTCTCCTGTCTCTGGTAAAAACATGATTGAATTGTCTTATTTTCAACTTAGTCCCTAACACCCTATCTGTTCGTCTCCCTCATTCTTCCCTTTCACAAGCTTCAAGATTTTTCCCAATAACTTGTTACTGCATGGACTCTTGACCTCACAATCAACTTCACCGTGACCTTGCACTTTATTGTCTATCTGCACTGCACTTTCTCTGTAGCTGTTAAACTTTATTCTGCATTCTGTTATTGTTTTACCTTGTACTACCCCAATGCACAGTTGTAATGAATTTATCTGGATGAATGATATGCAAGACAAGCTTTTCACTGTACCTCAGTATCTGTGACAATAATAATAAGCCAACCAAGCATTTCTTATCTCCTCTCGGTTACTATCTTGCTGGTATTCTCAGCCTTGGTCATTGATATTTGACTAAAATCCTTTTTTCTTAATAAAAAGTACAGCCAACT
This sequence comes from Pristis pectinata, assembly GCF_009764475.1. Lineage (NCBI taxonomy): Eukaryota > Metazoa > Chordata > Chondrichthyes > Rhinopristiformes > Pristidae > Pristis > Pristis pectinata. The sequence continues at coordinate 29,198,281 of NC_067406.1, read as the reverse complement.
AAGTTCTGACTAACCACTCTCATCCATTTCCTCCTTTGCAATGTTAGTCAAACTCTTGAGTAATTCCTGTATTAAAATTAACTGACAATCATTTCCTTCTGTAGGCAAGGTCCATGTTATATCATGTATATTCTAAATGGCTTCATGATCTTTAAACCTCTCAGTAGGCATTGCAGGATTAAAGAGAGTGATATCTGACAGTATCCATTTGGAAACTCTCATCTTATAATTTCTATAAAATCACGTTTTTCCTTCTATTATGATATAGATAAAAACAGAAATGCAGACTTTTTGTGTAGAGTTCTCTAACAAGGTATGGGCATTGCTGGCAGAGTTAGCAATTATTGTCCATTCGTAATTGCCCTTGAACATGCTGATGAGCCACCATCTTGAGCTTCTGGAGTTTATCCAGTGGATGTACTCCCAGTGGTCCACAGTGTCTTGTGACTATATGCTTTTGAGTGTTTGAATCTGGTCTGAATTTGTCATAAAAGTGAACTTAAGGCTTGTGCCCTCAAGGGCTAGGCCATGATCTCTTCTGCCAACACTGCCATGAACAGATGTAACTAGAACTAGTCAATTGCTCAAGGTAGGGTTTTTCCCCACTTGTTGGGTCTCATACCAACAGCTGAAAACTCAGGCCAGCTGTTATAATCCTTCACAACTATGCCAGCTACATCAGTGGTTGAAGCCCCCACCCAGGGTGATGCTGTATTGATGCTCTAGTGCTTTTTCCAAGTGGTGCTTATTGTGGAGTAGGTGAATTTACACCACTACCAATACCAGTAACCCCCCCCCCACCCCACCCCCATGGAAAGATTTCTTTGTTTGATTCCTTGCAAATCAGTGTTGAGAACTCAAAGGGCCACTCCCTCTCAAGAAACTACCACCAGTTTTGTTGCATCTGACCTGCTGCTGGGACAGGATGTACCCAAGAATGGTGATAGCCAGGTCTGGAACTGAAAGATATGATTCCAAGGGTATGACTTTTTCTGTCAGACAGCTCTCTCAACTGAGTGCAAGTATGACTTTTGTAAGGAACATTTGGTAGTGCTGGGTGTGCCGAAACCCAACCCTTTGGTTGATGGCACATAATCTATCTGATGTTAATTTTGTTAAATTTTGATTTAGTTTTTGATACAACTGTTTGAGCTTTTGAGCACGAGTTTTCAGCTTAGCGTCCTATGTAGTCCAGACCAGGGAAGGGCAATGTACATTCTTAGTGAACCAAAATAGCAGTCTGATGGTTACCAATGCTGTTACCATCTTTCAGTTCCAGATTTTTAAAAAAAAAATTTGAATAACTGATTTTAAATACCCCAGCTGCCTCAGTGGGATTTGAAGTGGTGTCTCTGGATCATTACTGCTAGCTTCTGAATTACCAGGGTAGAAACTACCACTATGCTACTCATTCATATGCTGATAAGAGAACCTCTTCCACAAGGATTGATATCGTGATTGACAGCACTTTAGCAACTGAAAATATAGTTAACACTTCGCACAGGACATCCAAGCTAGACTTTGTCCAAAAGTTTGGTAACTGATCCCATAGCCCAAGTGGTTCAGTTCTGCTTTCTTATGTTCCTTACTCACCATTTGCCTCAAAACAATTTAATTATCACTTAACACTGAAGACATATTGATGATAAAATCTATATTAGAAGAGTGAGATCTATTGATACTAACAGCTGAGATATTAATGGGAACATGGATTTAAACTTTGACTGGGACATGGGAGGCTCCTAAAAAAGCTGTAATAAAATAGCTGGATAAAAAAGCAACATGACTAAATGGTTGGGGTATCATAGTTAGAAGTAGTTATTTGCATAGTATCAAAATCCACATGAATTGTATCTAATTTCAAATGACTTGCATTGCATTCCTCTTTCATAGATCATGAAGATATTACTCAGTCTTCTCAATTTTTGTCCTCCTCCTGGGTTTGATTGGGAAATTTAAACTTTTCCACTGTAACAGAAATGTCACCATCTATCATGTAACTAGTAATCAAATGGCTGCTTAATGTTTATGAGCTTAACATAAAGAAAAACTGCTTGGCCCATGGTTTTTCCACAAGTCATTTGTTCTGTTTCATGAACCCAATTAATCTTAGGAAAGATTCTGCAAAGTGTCCTCCCAATCTTCAGTGGTAAGTTGAGAAAAACGTCAGGATGTGTTTCAATTCATACATCCTACTTTATAAATTCTCCAACTGCTATTTTCCTTGGCATAATGTTCTGGAACCATCAGACTAGCTATTCATTTATCGCTGGCAGTCTAGAGTGAGAAACAAGTAACAGATATCATGCTTTTTGTACCCAATGTTCAAGATTTGGGTAATAGAATAAGTAGACACAGCTATGAATGATTCACTTGGTTTATTAAGGATCATGCAACTATTGGATGTCAAAGTTCAGCAAAAAGCTGGAAAACAGTGAACAGTCCCTATATGTTCCTGCCATAGTTAATACACTTTATTTAAAATTTTCTTGATTTGCACTTAATCACCCAATAATTTTGAATCCCTTCAGAACCTTTGTCCTTATTCACTTCCTTTCAATGGGAGCATAACTATTTAGATGCTTGCTAGAGAGGGTGTTTCTTCCAATACCAGTCTTGTTTATGGATGCTCATTCTTGAAAGTTCAAAAGAAAAACAATGTGACTTACAGCATTTTCTTCCTTTTTATTCCAATAAAGAATATTAATCCAAATCTATCATGTAATCCTCATCAGATCAATTATATGACTTCATTATGTCCAATGACTGAGAATGTATTGTAGGGACAAAATATAATTTAAATACTTTTTGACATATATTGCAGAATTGGAATGATTTGTATGCCTCTTGTTTTCATAATAAACTCATTGTGCCCTGTGATCTATTATATAGTTCTCCATACATGTTTCTCCTGGGGTCCTAATCCATTCTATTTGTCTTGTTCATTGAACTGCAGTGTGCATATGACCCTTGTGCATGTGCATAATTGGAAGTCAAACTCCAAGTCATTATTAATTCCTTCATCAAAGCACACAAGAGGAAGGGCCTTGCATTAAGAATCGCCACCACCGAATCCAACTGAGGAAAGGCTGTTTAAAGACCAAAACCTCAAGTGAACTGAGCAGCAGTGATCCCTGCCCTCCTCAATGTTTAAGAAATAGGGACAATTCCCACCCTCTGTCCATTTCCTTTCCCGAGACTGATTGAATTAATTACTTATCCAGTTCCATTTTGAATACTACAGAATCAGAATCAGGTTTATTATCACTGACATATGTCGTGAAATTTGTTGTTTTGTGGCAGCAGTACACTGCAAGGCTTAAAAATTACTAAAAGTTATAAAAATAAATAAATCATGCAAAAGAGGAATAACGAGGTAGTGTTCATGGATTCATGGACAGTTCAGAAATCTGGTGGCAGAGAGTAAGAAGTTGTTCCTGAAACATTGAGTGTGGGTCTTCAGACTCCTGTACCTCCTCCCCGATGGTAGTAACATGAAGAGGGCATGTCCTAGATGGTGACGGTCCTTGATGATGGATGCCACCTTCTTGATGCACTGCCTCTTGAGGATGTCCTCGATACGGGGAGGGTTATGCCCGTGATGGATCTGGCTGAGTCTACAACCCCCTGCAGCCTCTTTCGATCCTGTGCATTGGAGCCTCCATACCAGGTGGTGATGCAACCAGTCAGAATGCTGTCCACCGTACATCTGTAGAAACTTGCAAGAGATTCTACCAACAACAGTGGTGTCATTGGTTACAAATGAATCTGCCTCCTCAGGTCATTTTGGTTCTTTTGCCAATCACCCACATATCTTGTTCCCCGACTTCTCAACCCCTCCTCTAGTGGAACAGTTTTACTCTATCTATTCCCTCCATGCCCTTTCTAATTTTGATCACTATCAGATTTCCACACAACCTCTGTTTCAAGAAGGACAACTCCAGCTTCTCCCATCTCTCGACATGACTAAAGATCCTCATTCCTGGAATGATTTTGAAGAATCTCTCCTGCACTCTCTCCAAAGTCTTTATATTTTTAAGGTGTGGTATCCAGAATTGGGCACCATTCTCCTGTTTTAGCCAAAACAGTGTTTCATCATGACTTCTTTGCTCTTGTACTCTACCTTTATTTATAATTCCAAGACCTTGTCTGCTTTTTTAATCACTTTTTGAACCTGTCTTGCCACCTTCAATCAAATTTGCACATCTTTCCCAGATCTCTTTATTCTTGAACTCCTTTTAAAGTTATATCCTCCAGTTTACATTGTCACTTATTCTTCCTACTGGAATAGAACACATTACATCTCACCATTAAATTTCATCTGCTATGTACCAATCCATTCCTCAACCCAGGTATAAAAACATATCCTTGAAATTCATTATTATTCTCCTGACAGTTCACTATGCCTCCAAGTTTTGTGTCATCTGCAAATTTAGTTATTTATGATTTGCCTATAACAAACCTATGCACAATTTCTATAATCAATGCACTCTTGCCTGATTCTAAATTTGATTATTGTTTCTCAAACTTTTCCCACCATCAAGGTTAAACTGACTGCTATTTAGTTACTGGGTTATCCCTACACCCTATTTTGAACCAGAGTGCACTATGTGCACTTGTCTAGCCTTTAGGAACCACCTCATATCTATAGATATTTGGAAGCTTATGGACGGGGCCTCTGCAATTTCCTACCTTCGTCTCCCAACGACCCAAGGTGCATTCAATCAAGACTGGATGATTTATCCACTTCAAGTGCTGCAATCTATTCTCATACCTCCTCATTATCAATCTTTCGCCTATCCAGAATCTCAACTACATCATCATTTGCCAAAAATGTAGCAGCATTTTCTTCATTGATGAAGATTGATGTTAAATACTCATTTAGTACGTCAGATATACCCTCTGTGTCCATGAGGTTTTCTTTCTCTTAGTTGCTCACATGAATAGAATATTTTTGGATTCCCTTTTATGTTTGCTGCAAGATTTTTTTTCACACTCTCTCTTTGCCTCTTTTATTTCCTTTTTTATTTATTCTCTGAACTTTCTGAAAACAGCCTGCTTCTCACTTACGTTAACAATCTGGCATCTGTCATATGCTCTTTTTTTTACTTTCTCTGTTTTTGGTCATCTTTGGAACTCTGAGTTCAGTGTGTTACACCCTTCTTTCTCATGGGAATGCACCTAAAATGTAGCTGAAACCCCTTTACCTTTGTCATCAGAGCTTTGAATCCAGTTTACCTGGGCCCAATCTGTTCTCATCCCATTGAAATCAGTCCTTCTTCACTTGACAGTTTTTACCTTTTAGTAGTTTATATCATTTTCCATTGCTATTCTAAACTATTATGATAACTGTTTTCTGGCTTTTCCCTCATTGCTACTTCCCCCAATTGACCAGGCTCATTTGTCAAAGCCAAGTCCAACAATTCCCCCTTTATTTATTGGGCCAGAAACATACTGAATACATTATAGTAAGTCCTTCCCCTTTTTGCCCCTTATTTTATACTATTCCGGTCTATAGTTGGATGGTTGAAGTCCCCTGTTATCACTGCTCAATAACATTAGCACATCACTGCATTTCCCTGCAAATTTCCTCCTCCTCCTCTTCCTTCCCACAAGTTGGCAGCCTACAGAATACTCCCAATTATACAACTATATCTATTCTGTTTCTTAATTCTAAACTGAGAGATTCTACCTTTGATCATTCAGCAGGGCATCCTTTCTCTCTAGAATGTTAGGTTGAGCAAGCTGTGGCTTTTCTCTTTGGAGTGAAGGAGGATGAGAGATGTACAAGATGATAAGAGCATAGATCGAGTGGGCAGTCAGATACTTTTTCCCAGAGTGAAAATGGCTAACATGAGGGGGTATATTTTAAGGTGATTGGAGGAAGGTATAGGGGGGATGTCAGAGTTAAGTTTTTTACACAGAGAAGGGTGGGTGTGTGGAACGCACTACCGGCAATGGTGGTGGAGGCAGGTACATTAGGAACATTTAAGAGACTCTTAGATAGCCACATGTATGATAGAAAAATGGAGGGCTATGTGGGAGGGAAGGGTTAGATAGATTTCAGAGCAAGATAAAATGTTGGCACAATATCGTGGACCGAATGGCCTATACTGTGCTGTAGTGTTCTATGTTCTAACTGCAGTTTTCTACTTAATTAATAATACTACTCATTCTCTTTTCTTTCCTTCTGTGCCTTTCCTGAATACCTTGAATTCAAATATAAAGAATTCATTCCTATCCTTTTTTTCAGCCTAGTCTCTGTTATTGCCACAGTTTAGTATTTCTTTTTGGTGACGTGCATCTGTACTTCAACAATCTTCTTTAAATATTCCTCAGGCACTGCAAGAGTATCTTGGACTTTTTTATACTCTCTTAGTCAGGTTCTTTCTAAATACTTGCTGTTTCTTTGTTTTGGTGCTTTATTTCTTCCAATCCTTTTTGCATTGTCTTTCTCATTTTCAGTGTTACCTTCCTGATCCTAAACCCTGCTTGAAGCAACACAGTGGCACAGTTAGTAGAACTGCTGCCTCACAGTTCTTGTGACCCTCGTTCAATCTTGATCTCCATGCTGCCTATGTGGAGTTTGCATGTTCTCACTTTGACTGTATGGGTTTCCTCCAGATGCTCTGGTTTCGTCCCCATTCCAAAAATGTGCAGATTGTTAGGTTAATTGGCCATTGCAAATTGTCCCAAGTGTGTAGCTGAATGGTAGAATCTGTGGGGAGTTGATTGGAATGTAGAGACAATAAAATGAGATTAAGGGAGGATTAGTGTAAATGGATGAGAAACAATTAGTGTAAATGGATGTTTGATGGCTGACACAGAATCAGTGGGCTGAAGGACCTGTTTCCATTATGTGCAATTATGGCCAAATTAACTTAACCCTTCTCCCATAGCCTTAATTCACAATTATGATGCTTGACAAACACATTTGGAAAAAAAAATCTATTTTCCTTCCTCTATGCACTTCGCTCCCAAAGGATAGATTATTGGCTATAATATTGTAATTCAGTCTCCTTCCACACCCTTCAAATATGTGATCCTGGGATCAGTGAATTAAGCCATGTTTTACTGCACATTTTTCTTGTTATTTTCTGACCCAGAAATTATCTATGGATAATTTTTGATTATCATTTTGTTTGATTATACTTTGCATTCATGACAAAATTACTCACCTAAAGTATAAGTATGTGTGTATGTTTGTGTGGGCTTCTGTGTGTAGCGTGCATGTGTTCTGCGTGTGCATACACCCACTTGTAGAGTCTGTGCATGTATGTTTGCCTGCACTTGTTTATTATGTGTGTCCATACACATCTATAACATCAGTGCATTAAAATCATCTGCACTTAATTCAAGGATGAACAACTGAATTTTCATGAATGGACTACATTAGAAGGAATAAAGTTGCTTCTACATGTTGTCTATCACATCTTTGAAATGGTCCACCGTAATTTATTAAGTTGAATTGAATTTACTGCTTCTGTGTAAACCAATGCAGCAGCCATTTTGCATCTTGAAATAACCTGGGCACTATTAGGATTAAATATTTTTAATGTTGTTAGTTCAGAGACTAACGGTGGGAGCTGTTGGTTATATATTATCAAATTATCTTGACTGATTGAAGATAGGGTCTCAATTTAATAAAGTCCGAAAGAAAACACCTTGGACCATGCAGTAGTCATTCATCACTGCACCAGAAGGCATACATAGACATTGATTATGTACTCCAACGCTAGAATCAGTTTTAAGCCTGTTGATCTCTTGGACCAAGATGTTACCAGCTGGGCTAAAACTGGTATGTCACCTTTGGGGTATTGAAGCTATTTTCTTTTAATTTTATCAGTTTGGTTGTTGCATTTTGTTTGTGGTTGGTGCATATGAGGTGTTTAGAAATTTGAGTTTTACTATGCATTTTAATCATAATAATTAAAATCTGTAAGCATTGATTGCTTCTTGGGAAATAATTTCACGTAACTATGGCATCTTCTCCAATGTTTCACATGAATGGGAATAATATTGATGGCTTGGTCATCTGTAACTGAAATTGCAACTATGTTGGGTAATGATCAAGGGAGGAACGATACTGAACCAGTTGTAATACCCTACTGCCACTTGGACTGAGATTAACTAACTCTGTAAAGAATCTGAATTGATTTTTGGGCCTCCATGATTTATGTGGTTCAGCAACATGCTAGAGTCTGTTTGAAGGATTTGATTGATGCTTCAGTAACTGAACCTGTTCCACATGTTTAGTCGACTTGCTGAAAGGCTGTGTAGACTTTACTCCATTCTTTAGCTTTAACATAGGGTTTCTTAATCTTGTACTCATGTCTCTTATTCTTTGTTTACTGTCTTAATTAAGTAGCCTGTCTGCTTCTGTGCCTTTCAACATTTTTAAGTAATTGGATCATGACTCTTTTCGACCCTCTTCATTGAACCACCTTGTACCTTTGAGTGTCTTTTACTTTCAGTTTCCAGATGCCATAATCATTCTTGTTGCCTTTCTATGAACAATAAAGAAGAATGCCAGAATTGCATTTAATATTTTAAATGTGGCCTCACTGCTTTACACACATATAATTCAAAAGGATACAAATTCTTAATAGGCTACAAAAAGGATGATCATCTTGTCTAAAACAGTTTTAAGAAACAAGTTTATTGGGGGTCAAGTTGATGGCTATTGAAATCTCCAGGGCAGTTATTAAGATACAGATGTAAGAAGAAAAAATATTCACTTGCTGTACTATTTGGCTGATTCCAAATGTTGGTACAATATTGACATGATTGTTTATAATCCTCAAAGGCCATCTTACAGATGGTACTGTTTCTGATAGTAAAAACAGATCATAAAGATTGCTTCAATGAAACTGGTAGATAGTTATTTAATATTTGTTTCATGTGGAAGTTACATCAGAGTATTGGAATGTAGGAATGAATAAAGATCTTTCATCCTATCCGGTTGATTCTGCTTGATACACATATGAAGACTGTTGAGGCAATTAAATGGAAAAAACATTTGTAAGACGAGGCCTATGGAGAAATTACATGTGATTAGAGCATTTTCTTAAGATCAGATTTAATTCCACCCCTGCTCCCCAGTGCAAAAATTTCTTGATGTGCTTAGGGTTTGATTTTGCTCCACAATTTGTTCTTTATTTCATCGTTCCCTGTATTTCATATTAATTAATTGATGACAAACATTGCAGGTTGAATTTATGAATGGTTATGTACTTTATAGTTGGTTATTGCATTTTAGATCTTAGTTTTAAGTTGCAAGTTAAACATAAAATAATTAATATACATTAATGTTTATTATTGTTCATATTCTGCCATCTGCAGGGTTCTTTTCCCCATAAGATTAAAACCTTGACAAACTGCACCAGCCATCCTTCATTGGTCACAGACATCTAAAAGGCATCCTGATATTAACTGTGTAGCTAAATGACCAAATCACTGATGTTGGTGCCATTGCCAAGTTTTAGTGTATTTATTTTAATATTATTTCACACATGGTAAGCAGTGCCAGCCAATTACAAATAATAAATATTTTACTGACCCTTTGTCCTTCTACCTCAAACTTTGTGTCTGTATCTCATTATTGAAATAATGTGAGGTTAAGTTGGTAAATTGGTTTATTGTTGTCACATATACCGAGGTACAGTGAAAAACTTTGTTTTGCATGCCATCCATACAGATCATTTCACCACATCAGTGCATTGAGGTAGTACAAGGGAAAAACAATAACCGAATGCAGAATAAAATGTTACCATTACAGAGAAAGTGCAGTGCAGGCAGACAGTAAGGTGCATAACGAGGTAGATTGTGAGGTCAAGAGTCCATTTTATCATACTGGGAGATCGTTCAATAGTCTTATTACAGTGGAATAGAAGCTGTCCTTGAGCCTGGTTGTATGTGCCTTCAGGCTTTTGTATCTTCTGCCCGATGGGAGGGGGGAGAAGAGAGAACGTCCGGGGTGGGTGTGATCTTTGACTGTGTTGGCTGCTTCACTGAGGCAGTGCAAAGTATAGATAGAGTCCATGGAGGGGAGAGTGGTTTCCGTGATGTGCTGAGCTGTGTCTGCAACTCTCTGTAGTTTCTTGCAGTCTCTGGCAGAGCAGTTGCATACCAAGCCATGATCCATCTGGTGCATCTGTAAAAATTAGTGAGGGTCAAAGGACACATGCCAAACTTCTTTAGTCTCCTGAGGAAGTAGAGGCACTTTCTTGGCTGTGGTGTTTGTGGTTGGACCAGGACAAGCTATTGGTGATGTTCACTACCTCTCAGCTTGGTCCCAGATACTAGCTATTTGAAATTATTCAAATGTGCTTCTTAAATAAAACTTTCCAGCCTTTTACATCAGATTGTTGTGAGATTCAGATTGCTCATGTGACTACCCTCTCTCCATTTCTTTCTTTCCCACCTCTTCTACATACTCCTCTCTTCCCTCTGACTCAACCTTCTTCTGATCTCCCCAAACCCCTTAATTCTGCTCCACCAACCTCTCCCTCCCTATCCGACTCCACCTCTTTTTGACTGCCCATAACAACAGCACTCTTTCTGACCCCAACAGCTTCTCTATGTGACCTCATTCCTTCTCCAACTTTGTCTGATCCATTCCTATCGCCCTGAGTAACTATTTCCAATTCCCTCTCCGAGACAACTCCTTCCTCTCTCTGAACCCCAAAAACTGCACCTCCAAATGCCTCTGGCACTCCTCTCCATACCCCCTGCTCTGCTCCACCATCCCTTGCCCCTCCTCTCTCCTCCATTCCCTGATGCGTATCCTGCCCCTTCTCTCTGTCTTTCCCCACCTCCTCTCCCTCCACCAGCTCCTACCCTTCCTGCCCCCCCTCTCTTTCACCCAGATGTGAAATCTGAGCCCTGTTACTTGCCAAACTGCAGGTCATGTTCATGTACGTTCTACGCTTAATCCTGCATCTCAATATCTATGGGTTGCCAAGGAGGGCGGAGGGGAAAAAGTGCAGCAGCGGAAAATTTGGCAGCTGGAGATGACCAATGGCAGTTTGGAATCCAGCAGTGGGAGTTGGTGGTTGAAGTAGGGCATCCAATATATGTGTTGCCAATTGTTTTTTGTGGAGCATTATTGACTTCTGTAAAAACTCAGTTGCATTTTTCCCATTAGCACCCAACTAAAGCATTAAAAAATATTAACCCGTTAAGTTGCAATTGTGTTAATCACACATGTTAACAGTGATTAGCTGATAGTCCATGAAAGTCTGATTAGCTGATGTATTCTGTTGTACATTTGATGTGTTTGTGTTTTTCCTTAAATGGGAAATAATTGATAGTGGTAAATAATATCCTTGTATAAAGTCAGTCCCTGAAATACCATAGAAACAGCTGAGGTGGAAAGGAAAAAATGCTTGATGCAGATCAATTCTACAGGTGATCATTTGAAATACCTAATATTTTGTGGAAGGGATGTGAAATATATTTAGTAACAAATTTATTTTTTCATTACTGGGAATACTTTCAGATCTTGGGCATATTTGTTTAGTTAGTCATTCTCTTATGAATTCTAATTTAATATTTTAATCTTTTTATCGCTCATTTTTGGTAAATGCTGTTTTGTGGTATACAGAATTCATTACTGAACTTAGTTCTTGTCATTTTCAGTGTTCCACTGAAAATACACATCAAATCAGTGAAGAGATTTGGAGGGATCTAATTAAAAATTTTCAAGATTATGAAAGAGATTAGCAAGGTTAATTAGGCAACTTGTTCAGTTTCATCAAGGGTTCAAATACCAGAGGGAATAAGTTCAAAAAGTAGGAAATTAAGAGTAAAGAGTAAAACCGTGCATAACTTTTCTACATTAAAAGTTGGACGTGTGGATTGAGTTACCAGGAGACCAGATGTTGTTGGAAGAAAAAGAACTGAAAGATGCCTAGATGCTCGGGTTAATTTACAAGGGTCCCGAACAGTTGTTTTCCCAATTTTAAACATTCTTGAGGTTTTTTTTGTTTTTCTGAAGGGTGGATGGCTGCTTATTGTGCAATTACATAGAAAGACTCTGCCCTGAGTTTCATTTTTGGTTGCACTGGTTTTAACAACTTCATTCAACTGAAATCAAGTGCAAAAATAGCGTAAGTTCTAAGTACAGATCATGTTTAGCATCACTCAAATTTCAGCTGTCTTAAGGAAGAGTTACACTATAAAATGTATTTGGGTATGATAAGGGACTATTTACATTCAAGTTTACTTTTTAACTATGGTATCACTCAATACATAATTAACTGACTTAGACACTATTTAAATTCACATATACATTGATTTGAGTTTGATGGTTTAAAGCATTGTATTCCCTTCCCATATCTAAAATATGTTTGGGACAGAAATCCTTGTATGACTGTTAGATGATGGTATGTTACTGATGTAAAATTCACTGGAATAATTTAACTTTGATCTATTTGATTAACTAAGTTTCATCACTTATGTATGTTAGTAGTTACAATGAGAATTTGAAGAAGGTTAAAATGATTTCAAAGTATATATTTTTCTATTTTAAGTGTAACGTGAAAGTTCAGCAGTGCTTTGAATACAAAATTGATTTTATTCCACCTTAAGTATTTTGAGTAGAAAGTAGCAGCTTTGCATCAATGGGCATGTGATGCTAATTTAAATGTCACAAATAGATTTTGAAACTGATGGAAATCAATTAAAACAAATGGAATGAAAACTGGATAGTTCTGTAAAGGGGAGGTGATCCTTTCTGCCTGATTATTGCTCTTTCTCACATTAAAAGAATTTGTGAATGTGGAATTTTCAGTTTTACTTGCAAATTATCAGTAATGAAGCAGCCTGTCGCAAGACCTGGACAATATCCACACCTGAACTGATAAGTGGCAATGTATATTCATGCCAGAGAAGTGCCAAACAAGAGCCGTATCCAATGACCAACAAAACATGGCCTAACCATCTACTGCTTGACATTTATTGACTTTGCCATCAAAACACTGGAGACATTGGGGAACCAGAATCTTAATCAGGCCAGTCAAACAAATACTGTGGCTACTAGACCTGGTTGGGTTCTGGATATGAGTCATACAGCCCTTCAGCCCAACCAGTCCATGCCAACCAAAATTCCCATCTAAGCTGGTCCCATTTGCCTGCATTTGGCCCATATCTCTCTAAATATTTCCTATCCATGTACTTGAAAAAGATTCTGCAATGATTGTTTAGTCTCTTGATTCCCCAAAGCCTTTCCGCCATCTTAAAGGTGCAATGGCACACTCTCCACTGGGAGTGCTGCTCCTAATATCCAGGACAAAACAGTGATTTAGATCAGTAGCCAAACCACTAGCTAAAACATTCTATCCCTTCACACCCATGCAGCATGCCAGCAGTATGTGCCATCTTGTTAAGGTTCCTTTGAATGCACAGCCCAAATCAATGATCTATTTGGACCAACCTACCAATTGCTGTTTCCCTTCAAGCCACAAATAATCCTTACTTGGACATGTATGGTCATTCCTTCCTAGTGGGACTTCCCTCCAGAGTACTTGAGAGTGTCTTCACCACTTTCTACCAATCTCAGCATGAGTAATTCATTTGGGTTTAGCCAGAGTTGTTTACATCTCATGAATAAATGAAAAATACTTATTTTTGGTGTTTTTTTCCATCCCTTTCTAATCCACAAAGATTATGGCCTGGCAGTTATATCATTTAATACGTAAAAAAATCTGAGCTTTTTATGCAGATTCCTAACTAACTGGTGATTTAGCCTGTAACTCATTTGCTAAATGCATTGCAGAATGAAATACTGATCTGCCCAGACGAGGCGAACCTGCAGGATTATTTGATATGCACTGGTATGATGATGGATGCATGTCAAATTTCCTAGGCAGGCTGAGGAAAGTCTTCCCATTCCTGCTGAAAATGTATGTAGTGTGACAGTTGGGTGAAGATGCCCCACACTTGAATAGCCTGGTGACAAACTCTGTCTTGGCTAACATGGAACACTGGAGGCTTGCCAGTGCCTGTGGAGACGTACTGAAGCTTCTGTTGCAGTCTTTCAGAACAGGAGAGAATAACTGTAGGAAGGCAAGAGAAATATAAAGAAAGCTTCTTTCTGCACAGTTTTCACTTTTCAATTGTTCCTCTCAACAACACTTTAAATTTCAGTGAGTGGAACAATTGTGGGGATTGAGTGGGAAGCTGTTGAGAATTTTTAATTAAACTTTTGGAGTTTATTCTTTTAAATGCCACACCCTCTAGCCATTCCTCTTCAAGTTGCTCATGAATCATATATTTTGGCATATCCACAACAGGTTACAAATTATTAACATTTTGTTCATCAGTGAGGAAGTTTATTCCAAATGATTAATTGTGTCCTGTAGGTCTGTGATGCAGGTTTAATTTTTGGTGATTTAATTATATTATTCCGGATCTCTGCAATGATTAAAATAATTTGCAAATTATAACTCTGGTGGCTTTGAGTTGTTATTTAATAGTGCATGCTTTTCTGCTAGTGGGGCAAGTCTGGTAACCCACTCCAAAGATTTCTTTTGTAGAGATGTTATCATTTATACTTTCAGCTTTCCTATTCACAGTGTGATGTACGTATTGTGAATTTGCACTGGTTTTGCTCTTTACAGTAAATCCACTCTTTGGGTAAAAAAACAGAAACTGGATATTTGGTGGAACAATGTGAAAAGCTGGAATTGTTCAGCAAATCAGTCAGCAACTGAAAGGAAAAGCTGAGTTAAGGTTTTGGTTTCTGATAAATGTATGCTGTCTAATGTATAGTCTTTTATTTTTGATTGAGATACTTACGTTATCAACTGTGCCTCATAAATGCAAGTTATTACTGTTTAGTGCTAACTATTCAGTATTTCCCAAAATGTTCTGCTTTTATTTTTCTGTTGCTTTCCAAATTATCTTCTTAATTCATTAATCATTGCTTTTGTTGTTTGTGAGATTGGAGGCAGTAAAGATTCTGTTAACTTACACAGATTTTATTACTTTGTTTCTCGCACAGCATTTAGTGGCCATATAGTAATTGTTTTTGTAATTCTTTTGCCTATTTATGGATATAATTTCAAATTTGTGGACATAAAATGTCACCACAGTGAGATGTGTTTATTTCTGGAGATGGAGAATTCATTGAAATCTTTCCTTTGCCTCTTTTAAATATGTCTTGGTTTGAGGTCCCATTTGTAACTTAAAGTTCATTCTTGTAGGAAAATGGCAAATAAATGCCAAGTTTACCTGTAGTTATTGGAGGCAAAATTCAATTGTAATACGGCTGCTGCTGATCTGCATTGAAATATTTAATGGAGTTACTTTCGTACAGTGTTTAAACAGACTTCCCTTGAAACAAGCACATTGAAACTAAACTTGGGATTCTTAAGATTTTATAATTTCACTTTGGGTTCTCTCAGCGAACCTCAAATGTTGCTGTTACTTTACTTTGTTTTAATCATATATAAATTATTTCAATAGTTCACAAATTTATCTCAAAATAGTTCTTCAGGTCTCTGCGTACCTTCTTGTAGCATATCATTTTCTTAAAATATTCCCTTTAATCTCTCACTACAAAATGCTTTTTTAAAAAAAATCATGGTTGGAATTAAGGAATGGATAGTTTATCTGCAAGTTAGATCCTGAAATCTTGAATTTATCAACATGCAAATTTAAAATAAAGTTAAGACAAAACTAAAAATTCAATCAGCCCCTCGGTGGACAAGTAGAGCAGCAGTCAAACTCCACCCCTACAATGAGGCTCCCTATCCCCAAGGTGCAGAGATCTGGCTGAAAAATATTGACGGAATTTGGAGACTGACAGCTGTGCATTCTAACGTTTTCAAATTGAGGACCATTTTCTGGAAGTTTTTAGCGTAATGGTGAAGGAAGAAAAATATATTTATTTCTGAAAACAGCAAGAGTTATGTATAGTTTATGTCTGCTTTTAGTTTTCCCTGTTAATTCAGATGGTTGGGTTTATATTTTTTCTGTTATGTCTGAATGTGCTCAGCCTTGAAATATGAATTGAAGGCATCAAATTGCTCTTTTTAATGGTATGTTGATTTAATTTTTAAGCTTGATGGGCTAATTTCTACCAAAATGCATAGTAAAATTCACTTTAAAAGCCCATCCGGCTTTGGTAATATGTTGCTCTGTGTGCATGTGCAGTTATGAGCCTGCCATAGCTCATTGTGTGAGAGTGGGCTTCAAGCAATGCCAAAGGGTCTACTTAGAAATGTAGTGGATTCAGTTCCCTGGAAAGGTCGTCAAAGATAAATGACACATTTCTTCCCAGATTTGGCGGTACCATGTAGTGGCCCTATTTCCCACTGAAAAAAATAGCCAATAGGATTTTGAAAGCTGAATAGGTAAATGATTATTGAGATTTCTGTCTTTTTTTTTCTTGGCAAGAAACATTTTCAAGGTGGTTATATCTTCAGGAGAGCCACCCATCGCTATTCTGAGGATAATGTTATTTGAAAAGCATTTAACAAGACAACAATGCAGTAATATTAGGATGGCTGGCCAGTGAATCAGCTTGAATTATCAGGAATTTCAGTGCATCACATCACTCTGTATGTGGGAACACTCCACCTGGCTGGTTGGCTGAATTAAGTATAATGGAGATATAATTTTCATTACTATTGATTATAAATACTGAATTACTAATACCTGAAAATAGAGATAAAAATATAAGGCTGCATTGACAACTGTAATAGATTTTCTTTCTTCTAGTTTTCCAACCAGCCATTTTGGTTTTATTTATTTTTGGTTTATTTTCTCATTATGATCAACATTTTTTCTTTGAACTTTTTTTAAACTAAACTAGTGCACTGAAATTTTATTGAAATCTGCCAGTGGCTTAATGTGAGAAGTTTAAAACAAAAGAGAGATTTTGAAAATGTATTCTGGGCATGTCTATCATTTTCATAAATTGGATGCTTTTAATTACGATAAATACATTCATTTTTTAATTTAAATTCAGTTAAACACAATATGCAGGCTAGACATTTTAAACTATCCTCCCCAAATCTGATGTGCTTCGAACTGAAGATTGCATAGCAAAAGTGATTTCAAAACTATAATTTGAGTATTTACATTTGTCAAAAATACAATTTACATTAAAATATATTATGCCTCTATAATATTAATGAGTAAAATTCTTTTTGAATATGAAGTTCACATATATTTTATTTCAAGCCAATATTTGCAGTTTCGTAATAGGAAAAGTACTATTAATGTTTGCTGTCAGGTTTGTGACAACATCCAAGTCCCTTGATCAATTTGTACCCTGGTCACATGTTCCTAAGTGTCTGGTAGTCTATATTTAAACTGTGAAAATTTTTGAAACTTTACATTGAATTAAATAACTATTAGCATATTGTGGCTACATTTGATATTTTAATTTTGTACCTTGCTTCCAGAGATTGGCTTAGAAAGATGCATTGATTAAAATTTGCATCCCTTACCAGGGAGGGGGAATATCAGAGGAAGCAGTATTTAATATCTCCAAGATTATTATTCAAATTAGTGGAAAAGAAAACTCTTTATGGTAACACTCAATGTGGAAAAGCCTTTGTAGCTCTACACACAATCTCTTCATGTTGCTTTTTCTTTCCACGTGCACATTGTTTGCTATTAATATAATTATGTTTTTGATTTCAACAACTCTAAAGTGCCCTGATGAATATAAGTTGTTCAGATTTGAAGTTTGGACAGGTTTACAATGTACATTTTTTTTAAATTTTTAACTGAAGCAATATACTAGATTCTTTGAGCAAGATGATAATTTTCTAGTATGTGTATCTAAACTATAAATTGTGTGCATGTCTGACAGTATTCTGTGTGTGTGTGTGTGTGTGTGTGTGTGTGTGTGTGTGTGTGTGTGTGTGTGTGTGTGTCCATGTGTTCGTATGGGCTGCTCATCATGTTACTGTGCATCTGCACTCTTGCATTCATGTTGTGACAAATAAATGTCTTTATGGGAAAGGGAGAGGGAATTATTTTGCTTCGTTAACAGAATGTTGGTGTGTTCCAGGTTGTTAATTGGCGCAGCATCTCAAGGATTTTTCATCGCAGTGGTCCAAAGCATTTTCTCCTATTATTTTGAACTCTAATTTCCTTTATTGTTTAAATATCCATTGATGCCTTTTAATGCAACAAGTTATGCAGTACTGAAAAGTATGCTGAAGGTATGAGTAACTTATTTGAACATTTTAACTACCTTTATTTTGGAGGGGGGAAGTGGATTACAGCTAAAGAATCACCATAAGGTCTGCATCGCATTTTTAATTTAGTAACTAACATATGAATACATTTGCATATTAATTAGTTGCAGATTAAATCATGCATACATAAGAGCTTCCTTACTGCGTTCAGTGTTTGTCAAAAGCCCCAAGTCTGAGCTGACGACTGCTGTGTAAAAGACTATTTGGTGTTTTTTTTAAATATATTTTTATGTAGACGTAGTATCTTTCATAAATGTTTTTAAATTTTGATCAGTCTTGCAAACTGATATCTTATACCTGTATGTCCCTTCTGAGCCTAATTTTTGTGCATCAATTTCCTGTTCATAATCATGTTAAACACCTCCTTAATTGCATAGCATATCACCGTTAACTCTTTAAACACAGACTGCTTTTTGAATGTTTTAATTTGCTAGGATATAGATTTATCCTCGGTTGCATGGGGTAAATGTTTCACTACATTAATGTAGCAGCATATGCCCGTTATACTCTTACTTCCAAAATGCAATTCCATTGAAGTCACTGGAACCAAATTTTGGAGACAGTCTGGAACATGCATACGCTACCATTTCTCCCGTTTAGCATATGTGACCAAAAATGAATTTCTACTTCATTGATTCTTCTTTTCTCCTTAAAATGTGTGAATGAATATTTTTCCTTTAGTCTCTTTATTTTAAAATTAAGTTCCACTGAATCAAAAAAGAATTATTAGCACTGGTGTGGATGTGTGTTGCAAGCAATATCCTTTGATTTGCATCTAAAAAGAGCAAAATTCAGCTTACAGTGTTCCAAAATCTCTGAGCATCTTTGTAAACTGAAGAAAAAAAATGTATATCGTCTGCCTAATAATGAGCAAGCCATACTGAAGCAAGTAAAATCAGGTGATGTCATGAACCATCCAGCAAAGCTTCTACATTTTGGAATTATCAATAAATCACATTGCTGTGTTTAGCTTTGGGCACTGATTTCATTGAAAAAGAGGGAGAGAAAGAGAAAGAAGGTTATCTCCATTTTAGATTAGTTGAGTGCCAGCTATGGCCATGGTTCCAGATGCTAAGTATCAATGCACTCCACAACCCGGAAAGATGATGATCCTACGTGGCAGGGTGGGGTTTTAGGAGATTAGTGCTTGTGATGACATCATTGCGGGTACTGTACGAAATTAGTTATATGAACATTAGCAAGAGAATCAAATGCACAACACAGCAAATTGTTCTTTGATTGTGGTCTCTTGATCCTTTAACTTCCTTTGCTTCATTATCCAAAGAAATGTTTATTTCCTTTTCACCCAACAATTTCACCAAATAGTATTTGATAAATCAAATGTGTTTCTCTACAAATTATAATCCCCACCTTTCTTAGTTGTTTTTATTTTGTGCTGTTCAAATTGCAAATGTTTTGACCTGCCAGGTTCTTGCATACTTGCTTCATTCTCCCCCTCACTTGTATTTATGGCTATTAATTTTCTAGTTGTAATATTAATACAGTGCCGTAGGTGACACTTGATCACTACAAGGGGAGGTTGGTGAAGTCAGTTGTCTGTCTTTGAAATGCATCTGTAACTGGTCAGAAATTGAGACCTTTTGCCAGCTCAACAATTGTGGATGAAGAGCAGTTTTCATTGGGAGAGTGAATTCTTCATCAGCAAATTTAAGTAATTTCATGGGTCAGATTTGACAGCCTGCACTTGGCAAATGTCAGCCAATTAGTCCAGATCAATCGCCAACCAGGGACGAAAAAAATGTTTGCAGTGATGTCATCTATGCCCTCACTGAGTAACCTTTCCATCAAGAGAATTTCTTTTCAAAAAAGTGAATACTGGAAATCAAAAATAAAGAAGTGGGAATGCTATATACACCGTTAGTGTTTAAATGGGTAGGTTAATATTTCAGGCCACACCCTTTTTCAAATCTGGTAAGATGTCTGTAAATTGAAAAAAAATCAATGTCTTTCCTTAATGTGAAAGAGCTTCTGCATACTTCCAGTATGTTTCTGTTATACAGCTTTTCTTAGAAATGTGGAGTGGAATTTCAGAAGGTTTGACTAAAATTGACTCGCCAATCCCACCCTGGTTCCCAATGTGGATTTCATTTATGATTTTGCAGTAGTTAATAGGTAAGGAGAGAATCAATGAGCTCGATGTCCTTTCTTTGACTTTTCCACTTCTTGTCGGTAAACTCATAAGTATGACACTTCATCCAATTTGTCACAGGCTGAAAACCTTCTCTAAAGCTGAGTTTAATTTGGTTCATTGCTGTGGCAATGCCTTTAACTCTGTGGGACATTGGCTCCATTGGGACTGAGTTCCATGGAGCCATCTGTATCTTCAGTCTATGAAAGGACAAAATTAGCTGGGTTACATTCCCTAATTGCTCAAAGCACTTAGAGCATAGTCCCCACATGTGGACATCAGGTGAGGATTGGGTGATTTGTGATGATATTAAGATATTTATTTATTAGTCACATGTACATCGAAACACACAGTGAAATGCATCTTCTTGCATTACTGAGTATGTGCTGGGGGCAGCCCACAAGTGTCGCCACTCTTACGGTGCCAACATAGCATGCCCACAACTTCCTAACCTGTACGTCTTTGGAATGTGGGAGGAAACCGGAGCACCCAGAGGAAACCCACGCAGACACAGGGAGAACGTACAAACTCCTTACAGACAGTGGTGGGAATTGAACCCAGGTCGCTGGCACTGTAAAGCATTACACCAACTGCTACACTACCGTGCCGCCCCGCACAGCAAAATCGCCTGCAAACACCTATTGGCTTAGACTTGCACAAAAACTGGAGCTGTTTGAATGGAGTGGCAGAGGGAAATTATTGCTGAAGGAGTTATGGCCCAATATAAATTTGTAACTTTAGAATAACATCGTATTAAAAACCGTGAAGTCTTGCGTGTTGCTTTTTTTTGGAAGTGTCAATATCATTAAAGCAGCAAAGGGTGGGGAATGAAGGCAGCTTATTACCGGAGAAATATTCGTCCTGCAGTCTAATTTCATTGTGGGTTGTTAAGTAACACTACCTTGCTGTTAAGCTGAAGCAGGGGGAGAAAGAGAAGGTAAAAGAATTTTTGGGAAAAGAAAATGGCACACACATAAGAAAATTACTGATTTTGATTATTTCCTACAGAATGCAAGTGCTTGAATTAGGCCATCAGAAATCAGCAAATTGGAGATTGATATAAACACCATGGAGCCAATGTGCTGGGTCATTAAAGCTTCTAAACTATAGAAAGTCAGGTTAATTAGATTGAAATTATGCAAGCTTTTTCACAAACAAGCATGTCATGTGGCAAATGTCCTCCTGTGTGCTGTGTTGGCTTTTTACTTTTGTTGTTTCTTTGGCTGCATACTGTCTTAAGTGCTCCTAAATCTTGAGCGTTCAATAGATCTCACAGAAATCTACGTGCAACCAAGGTGCAACCTTTATATTATTAATATGTACTGTGTTGTCTGGCTATAGGTCCTCGCTGTACTTGATGATGGTGCATTTAGAGAACTATTCACAGACTCACTGAGGTTTAGTCAAAGACTAGAGTTTCACCCACCTTTATTCACAAATGGTTCCACCTCCACCACTTTTTTTTACATTAAATCTTTAGTAAATGTTTACTTTCTGTTAAGATTTAAAGGGGTGGTGCTAACAGAAGTCAGCATGGGAGGGTGGGGGCTGGTGGATGCAGTGATGGTGCTACACAGTTGAATACAATGAAGATTAAAAAAGCACTGAAGGTGTATAATTATAGGTCAATAT